>NC_068448.1:23027014-23087014 GCF_023373465.1 Oncorhynchus keta
AGAGATAGAGAGAGGGAGAGAGACAGACACAGAGAGAGGATTCACACTTGTGTGTGTATATGCCTTTCATTGATCTGTCCCCTGACATCACCAGCTATAAATAGGAGAGACATTGGTAGAGGTGGTGTAGAGTGACGATGCTATGGATGCTAACTAGACCCTAACCTTCCTCTCTGAGCTACAGAAACTCTTTGTACATACAGTACATATCAGGGTTGGGGTCAATTCCAATTTAATTAGAAATTACAATTCAGTTCTTAAATTCACTCATGAAGTGAATAATTTACATTGAATTAAATTCAAATTTTAAAAAATCTTCATGTTCTGGAATTGAAATTGAATGGAATTAGTATGTTTGGACTTTTTGAATTGGAATTTAATTGTTAAAACATTTTATATTTTGAATTTATTTGGAATATCCCAGTTAATGGTATGAATGCACATCAACAATTTATTTGTTTTTAATTATTTCAACCTCTATTCCTATATTTCAATCCCAATGATGATAACTTAACAATTATTTAAGCTTTGACCAATCCCCGAGGTTTGTAAGACCCTGGGTTTAATAATAATTAGGCAAAGACTCAGCTTCTGCAAAATGTTCGTAAGCTTGATTCAGAGAACGTTCTAAAGTCAAAAATGCAAAGACAATCATTTTATAACTCCCACCCCCACCTACTTACACGCACACACACACACACACACACACACACACACACACACACACACACACACACACACACACACACACACACACACACACACACACACACACACACACACACACACACACACACACACACACACACAAACAGTAGGTGGGCTTTAACTTCCAACCAGGTCAAGTCATGTATAGTTCAATTGTCCTCTGTGTTTTCTCAGTCCCACATTTTTCATCCTTAACTTGTCTCAACCAAACCTTATTGGATTTTAGTCTAATCATTCTAATACATTTTACATAGTCTAATAATTACGTTAGTCTAATTATTCTAATACATTTTACATAGTCTAATAATCACGTTTCAGGGTGGAATTCTTTAGTCATTACTTTAAACATATAAATTCCCAGAATAACTAAGCTGTCTGAATAGTGACATCATCCGCCTGAAAGCCTGAGGGAGTTTAATTAAAATTTGAATTTGTGGAATTGTTGGGGATAATATTGAATTGTAATTTACTTAACATTGGAATTCAGAATAATTTCATTATTTCGTAATTCAAAGACTGACTTGGAATTTGAATTGAATTAAATGGAATTTACAGGTACAAATTGGATTTGTGGAACTGACCCCAACCTTGAAACATACTACATACTGTAGCCTTTATAGAATGCTGTCCGACAACAGAACCAACTAAATTATCCCAGAAAGTAATTCATATAGCATACACAGTCATATAGTGCATTCGGAAGTATTCAGACCCCTTGACTTTTTCCACATTTTGTTACGTTACAGTCTTACTAAAACAAAATTACATTATATTTTTCCCGGAGTCAATCTACACACAATACCCCATAATGACAAAGCTAAAACAGGTTTTTAAAAATGTTTGCACATTTATTACAAATAAAAAACAGAAATACCTTATTTACACAAGTATTCAGACCCTTTGCTATGAGACTTGAAATTGAGCTCAGGTGCATCCTGTTTCCACTGATAATCCTTGAGATGTTTCTAGAACTTGATTGGAGTCTACCTGTGATAAATTAAATTGATTGGACATGATTTGGCAAGGCACACCCCTGTCTATATAAGGTCCCACAGTTGACAGTGCATGTCAGAGCCAAAACCAAGCCATGAGGTCGAAGGAATTGTCCGTAGAGTTTAGAGACAGGATTGTGTCAAGGCACAGACCTGGGGAAGGGTATTAAAAAATGTCTGCAGCATTGAAGGTCCCCAAGAACACAGTGGCCTCCATCTTTCTTAAATGGAAGAAGTTTGGAACCACCAAGACTCTTCCTAGAGCTGGCCGCTCGGCCAAACTGAGCTATTGGGGAGAAGAGCATCTGTCAGGGAGGTGACCAAGAACCCGAAAGTCACTCTGACAGAGCTCAAGTTCCTCTGTGGAGAGGGGAGAACCTTCCAGAAGGACAACCATCTCTGCAGCACTCCACCACGCAGGCCTTTATGGTAGAGTGGCCAGACGGAAGCCACTCAGTAAAAGGCACAAGACAGCCCACTTGGAGTTTGCCAAAAGGGCCCTAAAGGACTCTCAGACCATGAGATACAAGATTCTCTGGTCTGATGAAACCAAGATTGAACTCTTTGGCATGAATGCCAAGCATCACGTCTGGAGGAAATCTGGCACCATCTCTACAGTGAAGCATGGTGGTGGCAGCATCATGCTGTAGGGATGTTTTTCAGCGGCAGGGACTGAGAGACTAGTCAGGATCGAGGGAAAGATGAATGGAGCAAAGTACAGAGAGATCCTTGATTAAAACCTGCTCCAGAGTGACCAGGACCTCAGACTGGGGTGAAGGTTCACCTTCCAACAGGACAACGACCCTAAGCACACAGTCAAGACAACGCAGGAGTGGCTTCGGGACAAGACTCTGAATGTCCTTGAGTGGCCCAGCCAGAGCCTAGACTTGAACCTGATCGAACATCTCTGGAGAGACCTGAAATAGCTGTGCGGGATCTGTAGAGAAGAATGAGAGAAACTCCCCATATACAGATGTGCCAAGTTTGTAGCATCATATAAAGAAGGATCGAGGCTGTAATCGCTGCCCAAGCTGCCTCAACAAAGTACTGAGTTAAGGGTCTGAATACTTATGTAAATGTGATATAATATATTTTTTTACATATGCTTTGTCATTATGTGGTATTGTGTGTAGATTGATGAGGGGGATGATGATGATGATGATGTAATCCATTATAGAATAAGGCTCGAATATAACAACATTTGGAAAAAGTCGAGGGGTCTGAATAATTTCCGAATGCAATATTGACTAGACTGTTGTCACTGTTGTATGTACGTTTTGGTAGAGGCTCTCTGAGAGGACCCTAAACATCAACCTCCTGCTTTACTCTGATGTTGAGATGTTGGAAGAAATCAAGGCTGACATAAACCCTGTGTTACTCTCTCTGTTACTCTCTGTTACTCTCTGTTACTCTCTCTCTCTGTCTCTCTGTAGCTCTCTCTCTGTGTTACTCTCTCTCTGTTACTCTCTGTTACTCTCTCTCTCTGTAGCTCTCTCTCTGTGTTACTCTCTCTCTGTTACTCTCTGTTACTCTCTCTCTCTGTTACTCTCTGTTACTCTCTGTTACTCTCTGTTACTCTCTCTCTCTGTAGCTCTCTCTCTGTGTTACTCTCTCTGTGTAACTCTCTGTCTCTCTGTCTCTCTCTCTCTCTCTCTCTCTCTCTCTCTCTCTCTCTCTCTCTCTCTCTCTCTCTCTCTCTCTCTCTGTGTTACTCTCTGTCTCTCTCTCTCTCTCTCTCTCTCTCTCTCTCTGTAGCTCTCTCTGTCTCTCTATATGAAACTCTGTCTGTATGTATCTCTCTTTGTAGCTCTCTCTGTGTAGCTCTCTCTCTCTCTGTAACGTGTTCTCTCTCTCTGTGTTACTCTCTCTCTCTCTCTCTCTCTCTCTCTCTCTCTCTCTCTCTCTCTCTCTCTCTCTCTCTGTGTTACTCTCTGTCTCTCTGTCTCTCTGTAGCTCTCTCTGTCTCTCTATATGAAACTCTGTCTGTATGTATCTCTCTTTGTAGCTCTCTCTATGTAGCTCTCTCTGTAACGTGTTCTCTCTCTCTCTGTAACTCTCTCGCTCTCTGTGTAGCTCTCTCTCTCTCTGTAGCTCTCTCTCTCTCTGTAACTCTCTCTCTCTGTAACTCTCTCTCGCTGTAGCTCTATCTCTCTGTTACTCTCTCCCTCTCTGTTACTCTCTCTCTGTAACTCTCTCTCTCTCTCTGTAGCTCTCTCTCTCTGTAACTCTCTCTCTCTCTCTCTCTCTCTCTCTCTCTCTCTCTCTCTCTCTCTCTCTCTCTCTCTCTCTCTCTCTCTCTCTCTCTCTCTCTCTCTCTCTCTCTCTCGGTATCTCTCTCTCTCTCTGTAGCTCTCTCTGTGTTACTCTCCCTCTGTAACTCTCTGTCTCTCTGTCTCTCTCTCTCTCTCTCTCTGTAGCCCTCTCTCTCTCTCTTTATGAAACTCTGTCTGTATGTATCTCTCTCTGTATCTCTCTCTGTGTAGCTCTCTCTCTCTCTCTAACTCTATCTCTCTGTGTAGCTCTCTCTCTGTAGCTCTCTCTCTGTAACTCTCTCTCGCTGTAGCTCTATCTCTCTGTTACTCTCTCCCTCTCTGTTACTCTCTCTCTGAAACTCTCTCTCTGTAACTCTCTCTCTCGGTATCTCTCTCTCTCTCTCTCTCTCTCTCTCTCTCTCTCTCTCTCTCTCTCTCTCTCTCTCTCTCTCTCTCTCTCTCTCTATAGCTCTCTCTCTCTGTAGCTCTCTCTCTCTGTAGCTCTCTCTCTCTGTAGCTCTCGCTCTCTCTCTGATGTCTCGCTCTGTTACTCTCTCGCTCTCTCTGTAACTCTCTCTGTGTAACTCTCTCTCTCTCTGTAGCTCTCTCTATTTCTCTCTGTAGCTCTCTCTCTCTGTAACTCTCTCTCTCTCTCTCTCTCTGTAACTCTTTAACTCTTTTTATCTCTCTCTGTAGCTCTCTCTCTATGTGGCTCTCTCTCTCTCTGTAGCTCTCTCTATTTCTCTCTGTAGCTCTCTCTCTCTGTAACTCTCTCTCTCTCTGTAACTCTCTCTCTCTCTCTGTAACTCTCTCTCTCTCTGTAGCTCTCTCTCTGTAGCTCTCTCTCTCTCTCTCGCTCTCTCTGTAACTCTCTCTCTCTCTCTCTCTCTCTGTCGCTCTCTCTCTGTAACTTTCTCTTTCTGTTGCTCTATCTCTCTGTTACTCTCTCCCTCTCTGTTACTCTCTCTCTGTAACTCTCTCTCTCTGTAGCTCTCTCTCTCTGTAGCTCTCTCTCTGTAGCTCTCTCTCTCTCTCTCTTGGTAGCTCTCTCTCTCTCTGTAACTCTCTCTCGGTGTAGCTCACTCTCTCTGTAGCTCTCTCTCTCTGTAACTTGTTCTCTCTCTCTGTAACTCTCTCTCTCTCTGGGTAGCTCTCTCTCTCTCTCTGTAGCTCTCTCTCTCTGTAACTCTATATCTCTCTCTCTCTGTAGCTCTCTCTCACTGTAGCTCTATCTCTCTGTTGCTCTCTCTCTCTGTAACTCTCTCTCTCTCTGTGTAGCTCTCTCTCTCTCGGTATCACTCTCTCTCTCTGTAGCTCTCTCTGTGTTACTCTCCCTCTGTAACTCTCTGTCTATCTCTCTCTCTCCCTGTTACTCTCCCTCTGTAACTCTCTGTCTCTCTCTCTCTCTCTCTCTCTGTAGCTCTCTCTCTCTCTCTATATGAAACTCTGTCTGTATGTATCTCTCTCTGTATCTCTCTCTCTGTGTAGCTCTCTCTCTCTCTGTAACTTGTTCTCTCTCTCTGTAACTCTCTCTCTCTCTGTAGCTCTCTCTCTCTGTAGCTCTCTCTCTGTAACTCTCTCTCGCTGTAGTTCTATCTCTCTGTTACTCTCTCCCTCTCTGTTACTCTCTCTCGGTATCTCTCTCTCTCTATAGCTCTCTCTCCCTGTAGCTCTCTCTCTCTGTAGCTCTCTCTCTCGCTGATGTCTCTCTCTGTTACTCTCTCGACTCTCTGTTACTCTCTCTGTCTAACTCTCTCTCTCTCTGTAGCTCTCTCTATTTCTCTCTGTAGCTCTCTCTCTGTAACTCTCTCTCTCTGTAACTCTTTAACTCTTTTTATCTCTCTCTGTAGCTCTCTCTCTATGTAGCTCTCTCTCTCTCTGTAACTCTCTCTATCTCTGTGTAGCACTCTCTCTCTCTATCTTTGTAACTCTCTCTCTCTGTAACTCTCTCTCTCTCTCTGTAACTCTCTCTCTCTCTCTGTAGCTCTCTCTCTCTCTCTCTGTAACTCTCTCTCTCTCTCTCTGTAGCTCTCTCTCTGTAACTCTCTCTCTCTGTTGCTCTATCTCTCTGTTACTCTCTCCCTCTCTGTTACTCTCTCTCTGTAACTCTCTCTCTCTCTGTAGCTCTCTCTCTCTCTCTGTAACTCTCTCTCTCTGTAGCTCTGTCTCTCTCTCTCTCTCTTGGTAGCTCTCTCTCTCTCTGTAGCTCTCTCTCTCTCTCTCTGATGTCTCTCTCTGTTACTCTCTCACTCTCTCTGTTACTCTCTGTAGCTCTCTCTCTGTTGCTCTCTCTATAGCTCTCTCTCTCTCTGTAGCTCTTTCTCTCTCTGTAACTCTTTCTCTCTCTCACTCTCTCTCTGTAGCTCTCTCTCTCTGTAGCCCTCTCTCTCTGTGTAGCTCTCTCTCTCTCTGTAGCGCTCTCTCTCTCTCTGTAACTCTCTCTCTCTCTGTAGCTCCCTCTCTCTCTCTCTCTCTCTCTCTCTCTCTCTCTCTCTCTGTAACTCTCTCTCTCTGTAGCTCTCGCTCTGTAACTCTCTGTGTAACTCTCTCTCTCTCTATTTCTCTCTGTAGCTCTCTCTCTGTTGCTCTCTCTATAGCTCTCTCTCTCTGTAGCTCTTTCTCTCTCTGTAACTCTTTCTCTCTCTCGCTCTCTCTCTGTAGCTCTCTCTCTCTGTAGCCCTCTCTCGCTGTGTAGCTCTCTCTCTCTCTCTGTAGCGCTCTCTCTCTCTCTCTGTAACTCTCTCTCTCTCTGTAGCTCCCTCTCTCTCTCTCTCTCTCTCTCTCTCTCTCTCTCTCTCTCTCTCTCTCTCTCTGTAACTCTCTCTCTCTGTAGCTCTCTCTTTGTAGCTCTCTCTCTCTCTCTCTTGGTAGCTCTCTCTCTCTCTCTCTGTAACTCTCTCTCGGTGTAGCTCACTCTCTCTGTAGCTCTCTCTCTCTCTATAGCTCTCTCTCTCTCTCTCTGTAGCTCTCTCTCTCTATCTGTAGCTCTCTCTCTCTCTCTGTGTTACTCTCTCACTCTCTCTGTTACTCTATCTCTGTAACTCTCTCTGTGTAACTCTCTCTCTCTCTATTTCTCTCTGTAGCTCTCTCTCTCTGTAACTCTCTATCTCTCTGTAACTCTCTCTCTCTATCTGTAGCTCTCTCTCTCTCTGTAACTCTCTCCCCCTCTCTCTGTAACTCTCTCTCTCTCTCTCTCTCTGTAGCACTCTCTATCTCTCTCTCTCTCTCTCTGTAGCTCTCTCTGTAGCTCTCTCTCTGTTGCTCTCTCTATAGCTCTCTCTCTGTAGCTCTTTCTCTCTCTGTAACTCTCTCTCTCTCTCTCTCTCTGTGTAGCTCTCTCTCTCTGTAGCCCTCTCTCTCTGTGTAGCGCTCTCTCTCTCTCTCTGTAGTGCGCGCTCTCTCTCTCTCTGTAACTCTCTCTCTCTCTCTCTGTAGCTCTCTCGCTCTCTCTCTGTAGCTTGCTCTCTCTCTGTAGCTCTCTCTCTCTCTATAGCTCTCTCTCTCTATAGCTCTCCCTCTCTCTCTGTAGCTCTCTCTCTCTGTAACTCTCTCTCTCTCTGTAGCTCTCTCTCTGTAGCTCTCTCTCTCTCTGTAGCTCTCTCCCTCTGTACCCCCTATCCTCTCTGTAGCTCTCTCTCTCTCTCTCTCTCTCTCTCTCTCTCTCTCTCTCTCTCTCTCTCTCTCTGTAGCTTTCTCTCTCTCTGTAGCTCTCTCTCTCTGTAACTCTCTTTCTCTCTGTAGCTCTCTCTTTCTCTGTAGCTCTCTCTCTCTGTGTAACTCTCTCTCTCTCCCTCTCTCTGGCTGACTGTGTGTAGGGAGGCTAATAAACCAGCCTTCTATCTCCATCTTCCTACTCCTTCTCATTGTCCTCGTCCTCTTCCCTTTTCTAACAGACTCTATTCCACTACCTGATCTCCTTGCTGGCTTAGTGGTAAGTGCCATGGGAAATGGACCAGTGGCTGTGTGTGTGTGTCCAGAGTGACATACAGTCCCATGTGTAGGTAGGTATAAGTGCACACTAAGAGGGTATGTAGATGTTATGTATTACGGTACATGAACATTGCCCTCCCCTGGGTTGACCTCTAGGTTGCCTGTCCGGAATGCTAAAACGCCCAGAGCCTAAAGGAGTAATGAGTATTTGTTTGCATTATCACACCAGAGCCCAAGGCTATCAACCATGAGTGGAAGCCTCATTCCATTAAACGGGGGTAATGGATTAAGGCAATCAGTGTGGCATCCTGGTTGTATCCAAAATGGCATCCTATTCCCTATATAGTGCACTACTTTCGGGCTCTGTCAAAAGTAGTGCTCTAAATAAGGTCAAAGTAGAGGACTTACTGGTCCCTAACTGGTTATAGTGCTTAGTCAGCCCCAAATGCAAGTGCCAACGCAATACCTATACTCTACTTCTTGTATAAGGAGACACCTCTGATCCCTCAGTCTATCTACTACGCCCGCAGAGGAACTCATTCATTTGACTGGAAGAGAATGAAATTGTCACAGAGTGATGTGACTTCAGATTTGATATGCAAAGAGCTCAGGTCCCCTCAGACATGTACGTCTGGTATTTGAAGTGCTTTCCACGACATTGCCTAAATGAGCTGAGCTCCCAGTCCCAACATAAGGCATGAAGCCTCGCCCTCCGTAGATACAGTATAAGGCATACATTAACTCAGTTCAGGAGTCTGCTCACTGATTAATAAACATAAAGTGCATTGTTTGAGTCTGTGTGACCGGCCATGAACCTTCCCTCTGAGAGCTAAGGGAAGGATAAACATGAACCTTCCCTCTGAGAGCTGAGGGAAGGATAAACATGAACCTTCCCTCTGAGAGCTGAGAGAAGGATAAACATGAACCTTCCCTCTGAGAGCTGAGGGAAGGATAAACACGAACCTTCCCTCTGAGAGCTGAGGGAAGGATAAACATGAACCTTCCCTCTGAGAGCTGAGAGAAGGATAAACATGAACCTTCCCTCTGAGAGCTGAGATAAGGATAAACATGAACCTTCCCTCTGAGAGCTAAGGGAAGGATAAACATGAACCTTCCCTCTGAGAGCTGAGGGAAGGATAAACATGAACCTTCCCTCTGAGAGCTGAGGGAAGGATAAACATGAACCTTCCCTCTGAGAGCTGAGGGAAGGATAAACGTGTCACTGTGTGGAAAAGAACAGGGGAGAGAGAATCTCTTCTGAATGAATGAGACTAGAGCCAGCAGCCAAACACACACAATGACATCACAGGCCCAGGACAGCACAGCCTCCCGCCTCTGTTCTGTTGCGGTGGCGATGCCAGGCAGGGCGGCCATGTTATTGCCTAATTGTACGAAAAAACACAAACCTGTGATGCTGCACAGACTCAACATCCCCCTCCCACAACCCCAACATGATCTATACTGTAGGTACTCTATAGTTCAAATAGACCTTGTGTGAGCAGGGAGGGGCTGGGAGAGACTGTAATCATAGCAAGTCCTACAGGGAGAGGAGGAGAGGAGGGTGAGAGGGAGGAGGGAGAAGTGGAGTGAAAGGGAGAGAGAGAGAATGGAGAGATGAAGAGAGAGAGAGAGAAAGGAGAGAGGGAGAAAAAGCGAGACGAGGAAAGAGAGAGGAGGGAGAAAGAGAAGAAGGGAAGGAAGAAGATACATGAAGAAAGGGAGAGTGAAAGAGAGAGGAGGAAACAGAGAGAGGTGGAAACAGAGAGAGGTGGAAACAGAGAGAGGTGGAAACAGAGAGAGGAGGAAACAGAGAGAGGAGGAAACAGAGAGAGGAGGAAACAAAGAGAGAAGGAAACAGAGAGAGGAGGAAACGGAGAGAGGAGGAAACAAAGAGAGAAGGAAACAGAGAGAGGAGGAAACAGAGAGAGGAGGAAACAGAGAGAGGAGGAAACAAAGAGAGAAGGAAACAGAGAGAGGAGGAAACAGAGAGAGGAGGAAACAGAGAGAGGAGGAAACAGAGAGAGGAGGAAACAGAGAGAGGAGGAAACAGAGAGAGGAGGAAACAGAGAGAGGAGGAAACAAAGAGAGAAGGAAACAGAGAGAGGAGGAAACAGAGAGAGGAGGAAACAGAGAGAGGAGGAAACAGAGGGAGGAGGAAACAGAGAGAGGTGGAAACAGAGAGAGGAGGAAACAGAGAGAGGAGGAAACAGAGAGAGGAGGAAACAGAGATAGGAGGAAACAGAGAGAGGAGGGAACAGAGGGAGGAGGAAACAGAGAGAGGAGGAAACAGAGAGAGGAGGAAACAGAGGGAGGAGGAAACAGAGAGAGGAGGAAACAGAGGGAGAAGGAAACAGAGAGAGGAGGAAACAGAGGGAGGAGGAAACAGAGAGAGGAGGAAACAGAGAGAGGAGGAAACAGAGAGAGGAGGAAACAGAGAGAGGAGGAAACAGAGAGAGGAGGAAACAGAGAGAGGAGGAAACGGAGAGAGGAGGAAACAAAGAGAGAAGGAAACAGAGAGAGGAGGAAACAGAGAGAGGAGGAAACAGAGAGAGGAGGAAACAAAGAGAGAAGGAAACAGAGAGAGGAGGAAACAGAGAGAGGAGGAAACAGAGAGAGGAGGAAACAGAGAGAGGAGGAAACAGAGAGAGGAGGAAACAGAGAGAGGAGGAAACAGAGAGAGGAGGAAACAAAGAGAGAAGGAAACAGAGAGAGGAGGAAACAGAGAGAGGAGGAAACAGAGAGAGGAGGAAACAGAGGGAGGAGGAAACAGAGAGAGGAGGAAACAGAGAGAGGAGGAAACAGAGAGAGGAGGAAACAGAGAGAGGAGGAAACAGAGATAGGAGGAAACAGAGAGAGGAGGGAACAGAGGGAGGAGGAAACAGAGAGAGGAGGAAACAGAGAGAGGAGGAAACAGAGGGAGGAGGAAACAGAGAGAGGAGGAAACAGAGGGAGAAGGAAACAGAGAGAGGAGGAAACAGAGGGAGGAGGAAACAGAGAGAGGAGGAAACAGAGAGAGGAGGAAACAGAGAGAGGAGGAAACAGAGAGAGGAGGAAACAGAGAGAGGAGGAAACAGAGGGAGGAGGAAACAGAGAGAGGAGGAAACAGAGGGAGGAGGAAACAGAGGGAGGAGGAAACAGAGGGAGGAGGAAACAGAGGGAGGAGGAAACAGAGGGAGGAGGAAACAGAGAGAGGAGGAAACAGAGAGAGGAGGAAACAGAGAGAGGAGGAAACAGAGAGAGGAGGAAACAGAGAGAGGAGGAAACAGAGGGAGGAGGAAACAGAGAGAGGAGGAAACAAAGAGAGAAGGAAACAGAGAGAGGGGGAAACAGAGAGAGGAGGAAACATAGAGAGGAGGAAACAGAGAGAGGAGGAAACAGAGAGAGGAGGAAACAGAGAGAGGAGGAAACAGAGAGAGGAGGAAACAGAGAGAGCTTATAGAATCAGGAAGGGGGAGGGTGAAGAACATGATTGAGGAAGCAAGGGAGATGAAGGATAAAGGACACATATAGAAGCAGAAAGAGTGTACGTTGGGGAGACAGAGTGAGGAAGGCGAGCAGGAGAGTTGATTACCTAGGAAACAGCAAGAAAATCACTAGCACGGAGAGCTAGGGAGGGAGAGCGAGGGAGGGAGAGAGTGTAGAGAGCTGGAGGAGGAAAAGAAGAAGTTATGGAGGAAGAGAGAAGAGGGAGAGAAGAAGAGAGGCTAGGATGAATGCTAACAGCGAGCCCAAACCCACTGCTTTATCCTTCACAGGCGGAGGAGCAACAATCGCAAACACATTTTCTCTTGCCCTGGCCCTGGGAGAGATAAAAAAGCAATTTGTATTCTATTCCTATTCAGCGCCGCTTGGCCTGTTTCTCTGCCTGCATATTTGTAAACACAGCTTCGTCAGAGAAGCTTAATCTTCCCTACACAAATGCAGCAGGCTATAGGGCCGAGGGGCGGGGGGGAGGGCAGTCTGAGGGTCCGGGGCACAAGGGGCAGGGGGGGCATCCTACATTAGAACTAATGTCCCTCTGTGCTACTGGGGGATGCTTCTGTAAGTTGTACCCTGAAGGCCCCCCTCCCTGCTTACTCTCCTGGCTACACGTTACGGCTAGAGAGGCCGTAATAAGAGAACAAACATCAGTCTACATCATCAGTGTGTTGGTGAGGCCAGATGGAGGGAGTTGGAACCTCTGATTCCTTAACTGTCACACAGTATTTAGTGCTTATGCTGCAAATTTGTCCCTCTACCATGTACATTGGAGTCATGCACTTTCAAGTTCGCATACACAATTACTGGGTAATGCCATACATGTCAAATCATACAGTCATGTGGAAGGTTCACTCAAACATATTCATGTGAAGTCATACATTCAGAGAGAGAGAGAGAGAGAGAGAGAGAGAGAGAGAGAGAGAGAGAGAGAGAGAGTTGGAGAGAGAGAGAGAGAGAGAGAGAGAGAGAGAGAGAACGAGCCTGGAACTTGCGATCGTCTGAATGCACATTGGCTTACAGAGGCGTGAAATTAGGCAGAGCGACACCTGCCAATACACATTGCACTAAAGCGCTTTGGGTTCCACTCCTCTCCTCCTCTCTTCAAGCTCTGCTCTCTCTCCTTATCTCGCCTTCTCTCTCTCTCCCTTTAACCTTCTCTCCCTCTCTTTCCCCATGTCCTACTATCTGACATCTCTTCATTACAACTCTCGTCAAGGCTCCATTAATGACTGATAGCTGCCCTGCTCCGCCTGGCTCAGCCGGCCTGCATGTCATGCCAAAGGCCACAGGGAGGATGGCGCTCCACTTCTGAGGACCCACGCCTGCCTGCCTGGTGACAACCTTTATCAGCCCCTGCACTACTCTCTCGCCCCCTCACCCGTCCGCCCCCTCTGCCCCTGCAGGACTAAACCCCCCCAGTATGGACAGGCAGGCTCAGTGAGGGATTAGCAGGATGGGAGGAAAGCAACAACAACATGTCAACATTCATACAGGTGCTATAGAAACAAACTGTCTATCCTCTTCCCTTCCACACGGCAGACTTGTATATGTTGACAATCTACCAACTGGCTTATGAGTATTAGACTGTTCCTATTAAACCTTTATCTTTGTTTGTCTGACTATCCATCTGGCATGGGCCTTACCAGCCTGCAGTTCTGGCCTTACCAGCCTGCAGTTCTGGCCTTACCAGCCTGCAGTTCTGGCCTTACCAGCCTGCAGTTCTGGCCTTACCAGCCTGCAGTTCTGGTCTTACCAGCCTGCAGTTCTGGCCTTACCAGCCTGCAGTTCTGGCCTTACCAGCCTGCAGTTCTGGCCTTAGCAGCCTGCAGTTCTGGCCTTACCAGCCTGCAGTTCTGGCCTTACCAGCCTGCAGTTCTGGCCTTACCAGCCTGCAGTTCTGGCCTTACCAGCCTGCAGTTCTGGTCTTACCAGCCTGCAGTTCTGGCCTTACCAGCCTGCAGTTCTGGCCTTACCAGCCTGCAGTTCTGGCCTTACCAGCCTGCAGTTCTGGTCTTACCAGCCTGCAGTTCTGGTCTACCAGCCTGCAGTTCTGCCTTACCAGCCAGCCTGCAGTTCTGGCCTTACCAGCCTGCAGTTCTGGCCTTACCAGCCTGCAGTTCTGGTCTTACCAGCCTGCAGTTCTGGCCTTACCAGCCTGCAGTTCTGGCCTTACCAGCCTGCAGTTCTGGTCTTACCAGCCTGCAGTTCTGGCCTTACCAGCCTGCAGTTCTGGCCTTACCAGCCTGCAGTTCTGGCCTTACCAGCCTGCAGTTCTGGCCTTACCAGCCTGCAGTTCTGGTCTTACCAGCCTGCAGTTCTGGCCTTACCAGCCTGCAGTTCTGGTCTTACCAGCCTGCAGTTCTGGCCTTACCAGCCTGTAGTTCTGGCCTTACCAGCCTGCAGTTCTGGTCTTACCAGCCTGCAGTTCTGGCCTTACCAGCCTGCAGTTCTGGCCTTACCAGCCTGCAGTTCTGGCCTTACCAGCCTGCAGTTCTGGCCTTACCAGCCTGCAGTTCTGGTCTTACCAGCCTGCAGTTCTGGCCTTACCAGCCTGCAGTTCTGGTCTTACCAGCCTGCAGTTCTGGTCTTACCAGCCTGCAGTTCTGGCCTTACCAGCCTGCAGTTCTGGCCTTACCAGCCTGCAGTTCTGGCCTTACCAGCCTGCAGTTCTGGCCTTACCAGCCTGCAGTTCTGGCCTTACCAGCCTGCAGTTCTGGTCTTACCAGCCTGCAGTTCTGGACTTACCAGCATGCAGTTCTGGCCTTAACCAGCCTGCAGTTCTGGCCTTACCAGCCTGCAGTTCTGGCCTTAACCAGCCTGCAGTTCTGGCCTTACCAGCCTGCAGTTCTGGTCTTACCAGCCTGCAGTTCTGGTCTTACCAGCCTGCAGTTCTGGCCTTACCAGCCTGCAGTTCTGGCCTTACCAGCCTGCAGTTCTGGCCTTACCAGCCTGCAGTTCTGGTCTTACCAGCCTGCAGTTCTGGACTACTAATTGGGAGACAACCTTCTGAATTAGCAGTGAATTGTGGAGATGCTAAAGTTGTCGATTCAGTCAGACGGATAGATAGATAGATAGATAGATAGATAGATAGATAGATAGATAGATAGATAGATAGATAGATAGATAGCAGATGGACCCACAGACACACAGCAGGCAGCTGTAGAGACAGATTGCTATTGAGAAAGGCCGCCGTAGGCAGACCTGGCTTTCAAGAAAAAAACAGGCACACTGTGCCTTTGTGCACACTGCCCACAAAATGAGGTGGAAACTGAGCTGCACCTCTTAACCTCCTGCCAAATATATCACCATATTAGAAACAAATATTTTTCTTAGATTACACAGACCCACAAAGAATTAAAAAACAAATCCAATTTATTTTACTAGGCAGGTCATTTAAGAACAAATTCTAATTTTCAATGCAGCCTAGGAACAATGGGTTAACTGCCTTTTTCAGGGGAAGAACAACATATTTCTTTATTTACCTTGTCAGCTTGGCGATTTGATCTTGCAACCTTTTGGTTACTAGTCCAACACTCTAACCACTAGGCTACCTGCCACCCCAAATACCACAGTGTGCCATCACAGCAGCAATATTTGTGACCTGTTAGTGAACTAGTGAAGAACAAACACCATTGTAAAACAACCCATATTTATGTTGATTTATTTTCCCTTTTGCACATCATTTAAACACTGTACAGAGCCATAACATGACATTTGAAATGTGTCTATTCCTTTGAAACTTGTGACTGTAATGTTTGCTGTTCATTTTTTATTGTTTATTTCACTTTTGTTTATTATCTATTTCACTCACTTGTTTCCCATGACAATAAAGCCCTTTGAATCGAATTGACAGAGAGAAAGAGAGAGCCCGGGGAGTGAGCGAGAGAGCCCAGGGAGAGAAAAAGGGACAGAGCGAGAGAGCCCAGGGAGAGAGAGCCCAGGGTGAGAGAGAGAGCCCAGGGAGAGAGAGCCCAGGGAGAGAGAGAGCCAAGGGAGAGAGAAAGAGACAGAGCGAGAGAGCCCAGGGAGAGAGAGAGCCCAGGGAGAGAGAGCCCAGGGAGAGAGAGAGAGCCCAGGGAGAGAGAGAGAGCCCAGGGAGAGAGAGAGCCCAGGGAGAGAGAGCCCAGGGAGAGAGAGAGAGAGAGAGAACCCAGGGAGACAGAGAGAGCCCAGGGAGAAAGAGCCCAGGGAGAGAGAGAGCCCAGGGAGAGACAGAGCCCAGGGAGAGAGAGAGCCCAGGGAGAGAGAGAGAGAGAGCCCAGGGAGAGAGAGAGCCCAGGGAGAGAGTGCCCAGGGAGAGAGAGAGAACCCAGGGAGACAGAGAGAGCCCAGGGAGAGAGAGCCCAGGGAGAGAGAGACCCCAGGGAGAGAGAGAGAGCCCAGGGAGAGAGAGAGCCCAGGGAGAGAGAGCCCAGGGAGAGAGAGAGAGCCCAGGGAGAGAGAGAGAGAGCCCAGGGAGAGAGAGAAGGCCCAGGGAGAGAGAGCCCAGGGAGAGAGAGCCCAGGGAGAGAGAGAGCCCATGGAGAGAGAGAGAGCCCAGGGAGAGAGAGCCCAGGAAGAGACAGAGCCCAGGGAGAGAGAGAGCCCAGGGAGAGAGAGAGCCCAGGGAGAGAGAGAGCCCAGGGAGAGAGAGAGCCCAGGGAGAGAGAGAGAGCCCAGGGAGAGAGAGAGAGCCCAGGGAGAGAGAGAGAGATAGAGCCCAGGGAGAGACAGAGCCCAGGCAGAGACAGAGAGATGGAGCCAAGGGAGAGACAGAGAGATGGAGCCCCGGCAGAGACAGAGAGATGGACCCCAGGCAGAGACAGAGAGATGGAGCCCAGCCAGAGACAGAGAGATAGAGCCCAGGGAGAGACAGAGAGATGGAGCCCAGCCAGAGACAGAGAGATGGAGCCCAGGGAGAGACAGAGAGATGGAGCCCAGCCAGAGACAGAGAGATAGAGCCCAGGCAGAGACAGAGAGATGGAGCCCAGGCAGAGACAGAGGGATGGAGCCCAGCCAGAGACAGAGAGATGGAGCCCAGGGAGAGACAGGGAGATGGAGCCCAGGGAGAGACAGAAAGATAGAGCACAGGGAGAGACAGAGAGATGGAGCCTAGGCAGAGACAGAGAGATGGAGCCCAGGGAGAGACAGGGGGATGGAGCCCAGGCAGAGACAGAGAGATGGAGCCCAGGGAGAGACACAGAGATATAGCCCAGGGAGAGACAGAGAGATATAGCCCAGGGAGAGACAGAGAGATGGAGCCCAGGGAGAGACAGGGGATGGAGCCCAGGCAGAGACAGAGAGATGGAGCCCAGGGAGAGACACAGAGATATAGCCCAGGGAGAGACAGAGAGATGGAGCCCAGGGAGAGACACAGAGATATAGCCCAGGGAGAGACAGAAAGATAGAGCCCAGGGAAAGACAGAGAGATAGAGCCCAGGGAGAGACAGAGAGATAGAGCCCAGGGAGAGACAGAGAGATGGAGCCCAGGGAGAGACAGAGAGCTGGAGCCCAGGCAGAGACAGAGAGATGGAGCCCAGGGAGAGACAGAGAGATGGAGCCCAGGGATAGACAGAGAGATAGAGCACAGGGAGAGACAGAGAGATAGAGCACAGGGAGAGACAGAGAGATGGAGCCTAGGCAGAGACAGAGAGATGGAGCCCAAGGAGAGACAGATAGATGGAGCCCAGGGAGAGACACAGAGATATAGCCCAGGGAGAGACAGAGAGATATAGCCCAGGGAGAGACAGAGAGATGGAGCCCAGGGAGAGACACAGCGATATAGCCCAGGGAGAGACACAGAGATGGAGCCCAGGCAGAGACAGAGAGATGGAGCCCAAGGAGAGACAGATAGATGGAGCCCAGGGAGAGACACAGAGATATAGCCCAGGGAGAGACAGAGAGATGGAGCCCAGGGAGAGACACAGAGATAGAGCCCAGGGAGAGACAGAGAGATGGAGCCCAGGGAGAGACAGAGAGATGGAGCCCAGGGAGAGACACAGAGATAGAGCCCAGGGAGAGACAGAGAGATGGAGCCCAGGGAGAGACAGGGGGATGGAGCCCAGGGAGAGACACAGAGATAGAGCCCAGGGAGAGACAGAGAGATGGAGCCCAGGGAGAGACACAGAGATAGAGCCCAGGGAGAGACAGAGAGATGGAGCCCAGGGAGAGACAGAGAGATGGAGCCCAGGGAGAGACACAGAGATAGAGCCCAGGGAGAGACAGAGAGATGGAGCCCAGGGAGAGACAGAGAGATGGAGCCCAGGGAGAGACACAGAGATAGAGCCCAGGGAGAGACAGAGAGATGGAGCCCAGAGAGAGACAGAGAGATGGAGCCCAGAGAGAGACAGAGAGATAGAGCCCAGGGAGAGACACAGAGATATAGCCCAGGGAGAGACAGAGAGATGGAGCCCAGGGAGAGACACAGAGATAGAGCCCAGGGAGAGACAGAGAGATGGAGCCCAGAGAGAGACAGAGGGATAGAGATAAAAATAAAATTGAAAAAATGAATGTAAAAATTTGATAGAGAAGAAAAACAGCCCTTGACTTGTTATAACTTTTTCGTTGTTAAGAGCAAGATTGACACGATTAAATGAGCGAAAAATGTATAGGTAATCAAATTGTACAACTGAAGATCCACACAGGAGGAAAAGATTGACAGAGAGTGAGTTAAAAGACCAATCTTCATCGTGGTAGTTAGCCAAATTCAAATCTGTCAGCTAGCTTACCGTCTAGCTCCAACTGTTTACTGGTGGTAACCATAGCAACATGGCCAGGAGGCAGGGCTAGCAGCAGAGACTGAGAGACTTTCCCCCTCTTTTTTGAATACCTAGCAGAAATCAAATCAGAGAAGGGAAGAATCCATTTTACACACAGAATTCTGAGGGAGAACCCAGAAACGTTGTTTGCCGACTGCTCACAAAACAGGACTGTTACAAACCTGTTATTTTACACAGACCACACTACTGCCTGGCATACAGCTGTCACCAGGCATTTCAGCTGTACCACAAAGACAGGCATCTGCAAGGGAAGGCAAATCCACAGCGATAAGGACCAGGAAAACAGGTTCCTGACGGTAAACATGTATCAGAACGGCACTGTCATGGTCCAGGGCAGTGAGGCTGCACTCAGCTCTAGCGGAAAGCAAAAAGGACAAGGACAGCACCCTGACCTCTCACCTCCCCTCACCTCAGGCACCCCAACAGCAGGAATATCCTCCCCCCTGCCTGCCTACAACCACCAGAGACAAGACCACACTACCATCAGCCTGCAGAGAGAAAGGCTGTCTCTGTTAGAGCAGCCCCCCAGCTACACTACCATCAGCCTGCTGAGAGACAGGCTGTCTCTGTTAGAGCAGCCCCCCAGCTACACTACCATCAGCCTGCTGAGAGACAGACTGTCTCTGTTAGAGCAGCCCCCCAGCTATACTACCATCAGCCTGCTGAGAGACAGACTGTCTCTGTTAGAGCAGCCCCCCAGCTACACTACCATCAGCCTGCTGAGAGACAGACTGTCTCTGTTAGAGCAGCCCCCCAGCTATACTACCATCAGCCTGCTGAGAGACAGACTGTCTCTGTTAGAGCAGCCCCCCAGCTATACTACCATCAGCCTGCTGAGAGACAGACTGTCTCTGTTAGAGCAGCCCCCCAGCTATACCACCATCAGCCTGCTGAGAGACAGGCTGTCTCTGTTAGAGCAGCCCCCCAGCTATACCACCATCAGCCTGCTGAGAGACAGGCTGTCTCTGTTAGAGCAGCCCCCCAGCTGTACCACCATCAGCCTGCTGAGAGACAGGCTGTCTCTGTTAGAGCAGCCCCCCAGCTACACTACCATCAGCCTGCTGAGAGACAGGCTGTCTCTGTTAGGGCAGCCCCCCAGCTATACCACCACCAGCCTGCTGAGAGACAGGCTGTCTCTGTTAGAGCAGCCCCCCAGCTACACTACCATCAGCCTGCAGAGAGACAGACTGTCTCTGTTAGAGCAGCCCCCCAGCTACACTACCATCAGCCTGCTGAGAGACAGGCTGTCTCTGTTAGAGCAGCCCCCCAGCTACACTACCATCAGCCTGCTGAGAGACAGGCTGTCTCTGTTAGAGCAGCCCCCCAGCTATACCACCACCAGCCTGCTGAGAGACAGGCTGTCTCTGTTAGAGCAGCCCCCCAGCTACACTACCATCAGCCTGCCGAGAGACAGGCTGTCTCTGTTAGGGCAGCCCCCCAGCTACACTACCATCAGCCTGCCGAGAGACAGGCTGTCTCTGTTAGGGCAGCCCCCCAGCTACACTACCATCAGCCTGCTGAGAGACAGACTGTCTCTGTTAGGGCAGCCCCCCAGCTACACTACCATCAGACTGCCGAGAGACAGGCTGTCTCTGTTAGGGCAGCCCCCCAGCTACACTACCATCAGCCTGCTGAGAGACAGACTGTCTCTGTTAGAGCAGCCCCCAGCTACACTACCATCAGCCTGCTGAGAGACAGACTGTCTCTGTTAGAGCAGCCCCCAGCTACACTACCATCAGCCTGCTGAGAGACAGACTGTCTCTGTTAGAGCAGCCCCCCAGCTACACTACCATCAGCCTGCCGAGAGACAGGCTGTCTCTGTTAGGGCAGCCCCCCAGCTACACTACCATCAGCCTGCCGAGAGACAGGCTGTCTCTGTTAGGGCAGCCCCCCAGCTACACTACCATCAGCCTGCTGAGAGACAGACTGTCTCTGTTAGGGCAGCCCCCCAGCTACACTACCATCAGACTGCCGAGAGACAGGCTGTCTCTGTTAGGGCAGCCCCCCAGCTACACTACCATCAGCCTGCTGAGAGACAGACTGTCTCTGTTAGAGCAGCCCCCAGCTACACTACCATCAGCCTGCTGAGAGACAGACTGTCTCTGTTAGAGCAGCCCCCCAGCTACACTACCATCAGCCTGCTGAGAGACAGACTGTCTCTGTTAGAGCAGCCCCCCAGCTACACTACCATCAGCCTGCTGAGGTGAAGGCCACCATGAGGAGAGAGCCTTACCACAGCGCTTGAGGAGGTAAAGGCCACCATGAGGAGAGAGCCTTACCACAGCGCTTGAGGAGGTAAAGGCCACCATGAGGAGAGAGCCTTACCACAGCGCTTGACGAGGTAAAGGCCACCAGAGCCTTACCACAGCGCTTGAGGAGGTGAAGGCTACCATGAGGAAGAGCCTTACCAAAGCGTAAAGGCCACCATGAGGAGAGAGCCTTACCACAGCGCTTGAGGAGGTGAAGGCTACCATGAGAAGAGAACCTTACCACAGCGCTTGAGGAGGTAAAGGCCACCATGAGGAGAGAGCCTTACCACAGCGCTTGAGGAGGTAAAGGCCACCATGAGGAGAGAGCCTTACCACAGCGCTTGAGGAGGTAAAGGCCACCATGAGGAGAGAGCCTTACCACAGCGCTTGAGGAGATGAAGGCCACCATGAGGAGAGAGCCTTACCACAGCGCTTGAGGAGGTGAAGGCCACCATGAGGAGAGAACATTACTACAGTGCTTGAGCAGGTGAAGGCCACCATGAGGAGAGAGCCTTACCACAGCGCTTGAGGAGGTGAAGGCCACCATGAGGAGAGAGCCTTACCACAGCGCTTGAGGAGGTAAAGGCCACCATGAGGAGAGAGCCTTACCACAGCGCTTGAGGAGGTAAAGGCCACCATGAGGAGAGAGCCTTACCACAGCGCTTGAGGAGATGAAGGCCACCATGAGGAGAGAGCCTTACCACAGCGCTTGAGGAGGTGAAGGCCACCATGAGGAGAGAACATTACTACAGTGCTTGAGCAGGTGAAGGCCACCATGAGGAGAGAGCCTTACCACAGCGCTTGAGGAGATGAAGGCCACCATGAGGAGAGAGCCTTACCACAGCGCTTGAGGAGGTGAAGGCCACCATGAGGAGAAACCTTACCACAGTGCTTGAGGAGGAGAAGGCCACCATGAGGAGAGAGCCTTACCACAGCGCTTGAGGAGGAGAAGGCCACCATGAGGAGAGAGCCTTACCACAGCGCTTGAGGAGGTGAAGGCCACCATGAGGAGAGAGCCTTACTACAGCGCTTGAGGAGGTGAAGGCCACCATGAGGAGAGAGCCTTACTACAGCGCTTGAGGAGGTGAAGGCCACCATGAGGAGAGAGCCTTACTACAGCGCTTGAGGTGAAGGCCACCATGAGGAGAGAGCTGTTGCAGATAAAGGAGGAAATGGAAAAGGAGTTATCTGTCATCAAGAGGGTGTTAGAGAACAGACTGTAGAGACTCCTAGAGAGAAGCTGCAGCACAGAGAGCAGACTGTAGAGACTCCCAGAGAGAAGCTGCAGCCCCTCACCACCCCTAACACCCCCACTGACCCACCTTTACCCACAATCCCCCCCATACCGACAACACTTTACCCACACCCCCAGTCAACAAGGAGGCTCACATGGGAACACCTACTACAGAGAGAAGCTCTCTGCCCCCCCCTGACACACCCCCACACACCCCTCCATGTACACAGGCCCTGTGTACTCCAGCCCCAGACCATAAACGCACTAATCTGGTGGCCATCCTCATTGACTCAAATGGGAAATTCATCCAAGAAGATAAACTCAAGAAGATAAACTCCCCCAACACAAGGTGTGCAAAATATGGTGCCCAAAAACACAGAATGCACTCCAGATCCTGTCCCATCCTGACTATGGCACACCAGGCCACATTATTATTCACACCGGCACCAACAACCTGCGAGAGGAGCAGGAGAGAGTAGGCAGCCTGGTCAACAGAGTAGCAGAGAGGGCCTCTGAGTGGTTCCCCAGTTCCCACATCACATCACATCTCCACTCTGCTGCCCCGCAAAGACTTCCATCCCCGTACCATCCCCGTACACCAGAGGGTGTGGCCTACTCCCAAACTTACACGTTGCTCACCACCCAACAATCACCCCAGAGCATCTGCACGACCACTCCCACCTGAGGAAGCAGACAGTAGGGATGTTTGCCAAGTCTCTAAAGGACGTGGCACTTGGTAGACAAACACCCCATGCCGCACTGGACAGAGGACCACCCAGAGACACCTACCAGACCACTGCACCAACAAGTAGCCCCAGGCCCCCTCAACACCACACCAGACCCAGCACACCCCACAGGCCCCGCCCACCACCAGAGCATCACCACTTCCATCGACTTAGCCAGACTGGACCTGGCCCAGCCTACTACCCCGCACCAGACCACTACCCCTACCAGATCAGAGAGGAAGCCCCACGGCCCAGACCTGGCCCTCCTCCACTCCACAGGGCCCAACAACAGGACCAGCGCAGCTACGCAGAGGTCGTCAGAGGACAGGAGAACCCTGTAGGATTGAGTGAGATTAAACAGCTCCTCCAATACATCTGCACTAAACACACACGGACGCACACACACACACACACACACACACACACACACACACACACACACACACACACACACACACACACACACACACACACACACACACATTTTTAACACACACACACATACATACACAGACAAATTGTTTATCACACACTTAACACACTGTACTAGAATTTAATTGTTCAATGAATAGGAATATTATATATATAACAGAAAAATTGTTTATCTCACTCTTAACAACTTATTAGTTAGTAGTTACTTGCAACATGAAATCACTATCAGTCAGCATGTGGAACATTCAGGGCCTAAACTCATCAACCTATCAGTCAGCATGTGGAACATTCAGAGCCTAAACTCATCAACCTTTCAGTCAGCATGTGGAACATTCAGAGCCTAAACTCATCAACCTTTCAGTCAGCATGTGGAACATTCAGAGCCTAAACTCATCAACCTATCAGTCAGCATGTGGAACATTCAGAGCCTAAACTCATCAACCTTTCAGTCAGCATGTGGAACATTCAGAGCCTAAACTCATCAACCTATCAGTCAGCATGTGGAACATTCAGAGCCTAAACTCATCAACCTATCAGTCAGCATGTGGAACATTCAGAGCCTAAACTCATCAACCTATCAGTCAGCATGTGGAACATTCAGAGCCTAAACTCATCAACCTATCAGTCAGCATGTGGAACATTCAGAGCCTAAACTCATCAACCTTTCAGTCAGCATGTGGAACATTCAGAGCCTAAACTCATCAACCTTTCAGTCAGCATGTGGAACATTCAGAGCCTAAACTCATCAACCTATCAGTCAGCATGTGGAACATTCAGAGCCTAAACTCATCAACCTATCAGTCAGCATGTGGAACATTCAGAGCCTAAACTCATCAACCTATCAGTCAGCATGTGGAACATTCAGAGCCTAAACTCATCAACCTATCAGTCAGCATGTGGAACATTCAGAGCCTAAACTCATCAACCTATCAGTCAGCATGTGGAACATTCAGAGCCTAAACTCATCAACCTATCAGTCAGCATGTGGAACATTCAGAGTATAAACTCATCAACCTTTCAGTCAGCATGTGGAACATTCAGAGCCTAAACTCATCAACCTATCAGTCAGCATGTGGAACATTCAGGGTATAAACTCATCAACCTTTCAGTCAGCATGTGGAACATTCAGAGCCTAAACTCATCAACCTATCAGTCAGCATGTGGAACATTCAGGGCCTAAACTCATCAACCTATCAGTCAGCATGTGGAACATTCAGGGCCTAAACTCATCAACCTTTCAGTCAGCATGTGGAACATTCAGAGCCTAAACTCATCAACCTATCAGTCAGCATGTGGAACATTCAGAGCCTAAACTCATCAACCTATCAGTCAGCATGTGGAACATTCAGAGCCTAAACTCATCAACCTATCAGTCAGCATGTGGAACATTCAGAGCCTAAACTCATCAACCTATCAGTCAGCATGTGGAACATTCAGAGCCTAAACTCATCAACCTTTCAGTCAGCATGTGGAACATTCAGGGCCTAAACTCATCAACCTTTGGACTGGAACATTCAGCACTAAACTCATCAAACATCTTCAGTCAGCATGTGGAACATTCAGAGCCTAAACTCATCAACTATCATTCTGCAGGAGAACATGGTGTAAGGCATTCAGAGCCTAAACTCATCAACCTCATCAGTCAGCATGTGGAACATTCAGAGCCTAAACTCATCAACCTATCAGTCAGCATGTGGAACATTCAGAGCCTAAACTCATCAACCTTTCAGTCAGCATGTGGAACATTCAGAGCCTAAACTCATCAACCTATCAGTCAGCATGTGGAACATTCAGAGCCTAAACTCATCAACCTTTCAGTCAGCATGTGGAACATTCAGAGCCTAAACTCATCAACCTGCAGGAGACATGGTGTAAGGCTGACATTGTCACTCATCAACTGTCCCACAGGCTACAGATGTTGACGTTATCATTCTGCAGGAGACATGGTGTAAGGCTGACATTGTCACTCACTGTCCCACAGGCTACAGAGAGGTAATTGTGCCATCACAGAAACACAGCTCTGTCAATTGAGGCAGAGACACTGGAGGACTGATCATTTGGTACAAATCCAATCTATAAAATCTAATTGATCCCCTCAAAATTGGCAAATATCACATTTGGTTAAAACTGAAAAAATAACTTGTACTGACAGAAAAATATGTGTTCCAATTTACATCCCCCCCTCAGAATCCCCATATTACTCAGAGGAGACCTTCCCTATCCTTGAGGGAGAGACGTGCATTTCCAGGCCCAGGGAAATGTGCTCATCTGTGGGGACACAAATACGCACACAGGAACACTACCTGATCTAACGAGCACACGAGGGGACAGCTTTATTACAGGCCATAGTGTTTCTAACTGCCTTCATCTCCCCATAGAAACAACAGTGACAGCACCGTCAACAACAACGGAAGGGATTTGCTGCAGCTCTGTAGAAGCCTGGGTCTGTAGGTTAGGTTAGGGGGGGACTTTTTGGAGAGATTCACCTACTGCTCACCTCTTGGCCACAGCACAGTAGACTATATGATCACAGACATTGACCATTTCTCTCTCAGCTCATTCACTGTCAAGCCACTAACACCTCTGTCTGATTACAGCCAAATTACATTGTTCCTCAAAAGAACAGACATGGAATCAACCACACATTCACAGCCCAGTAAGCTGTACAACATCAGAAATTCATACAGATGGGCCCAAAACAGCACAGAAGTATACCAGAAAGCAACCTGGAACCAAAATATCCAAACACTCTTAGATAACTTTCAGGATACCATATTCACTCACTGTAAAGAAGGCATCAATCTTGCAGTACGAAACATCAACTATATATTCAGGCAAACGGCAAAAGAAGCACAACTGAAATTGATAAAAAACAAAACAAAAAAGACCTCAGATGACAACTGGTTTGATGCAGATTGTAAAATTATAAGGAAAAACTTAGAACACTATCCAACCAAAAGCACAGAGACCCAAATAATGGTGAATTACGCCTTCATTACTGTGAGACTTTAAAACTCTATAAACGTAACACTCAGAACCAAAAAATCACAGTACAATAGCAAGCAGCTGACACTAATTGAGGAGTCCATAAACACAAACTAATTCTGGAAAAATTTGAAAAAACTAAAAAAAATCTAAACAAGAGGAATTAGTGATACAAAATGGTGACATATGGACAACTCATTTTAAAACACTCTACAACACCGTTCAAATTAACACAAATGCAGAACAACGTCAAATTCATGAGAAGTTGAATGGATTAGAAAAAGCTAAAAAGGAGCTCTATAAGAATCTATAAGAATCTTCCGGCTCTCAAATTTAAAAAAGCATGCGGACCTGATGGCATCCTAAATGAGATGCTCAAACTCACGTGTCAAAATTTCAATTGGCTATATTAAAACTGTTTAATTGTATCCTGATTGTAGGTTATTTCCCTGACATCTGGAATCAAGGACTCATAACCCCGATCTTTAAGAACGGAGACAAATTTGACAAATTTGACCCAATGTCAAATTTGACCCAAAGCACAATATCTTGAGTAAAAGCCAAATTGGATTTATACCAAAACATCGCACAACTTATCATATTTACACCCTACACACCCTGATAAATAAACATGTCCACCAAAATAATACTAAAATATGTGCTTGCTTTATCGGCTTCCAAAAAGCATTTGATTCTATTTGGCATACAGGACTGTTCTACACAGTTATTGAAAGTGGTGTAGGGGGTAAAACATATGACATAATTAAATCAACGTATACTGGCAATACATGCAGCATTAAAATTGGCAAGAAAAAAACTGAATTCTTTAACCTGGGACGGCGCCTTCGCCAGGGTTGCAATCTGAGCCCTGCACTCTTCAATATTTATATCAAGGAATTGGCCACTATTCTAGAACAATCCTCAGCCCCTGGTGTTAGTCTCCACAATTCAGAAGTTAAATGCCTACTCTTTGCAGATGACCTATGCCTTCTGTCACACACATGGCCTACAGCAGAGCCTGGACCTGCTAGAGCAGTACTGCCAGACCTGGGTCCTGACAGTAAATCCCAAAAAGACTAAAATAATGATTTTCCAGAGAAGATCCAGATCTCAGGGAATTAGACCAAAGTTCTCAATTGGTACAAAAAATATAGCGTACTGCACACACTACAATTACTTAGGTTTAAAATTTGAACTGAGAGAGAAAGCACGAAGGGTATTCTACGCCATTAAAAAGCTAATTCAAATTGAAATACCTATTAAAATTTGGCTAAAACGAATTGAATATGTCATTGAACCAATTGCACTTTATGGCAGCGAGGTGTGGGGCCCACCTGCAAAACAAAATTTCATCAAATGGGACAAACACCCCAGAGGAAAACAACAAACAATGCATGCAGGGCAGAATTAGGCCAATATCCACTAATAATAAAAACTCAAAAAATTAGCAATTAAGTTTCGGAAACATCTAAAATACAGTGACCCCCTCTCATATCACTACCAAGCACTGCAATGCCAAGAGCTGAGCAAAGAAAAGAGTCCCCTCATCCAGCTGATCCTGGGGCTGATTTCACCAACCTGTTCAACTAACGCACTGAAGCCTCAGGACCAGAACATTCAATCAATCATGACAAACCATATTACAACACAGTCAAAACAAAACTATATTGCTTATTGGGAAACACAAGCACAAACACAAAGCACAATGGAGTGCTATCTGCCCTAAATCGACAGTACACTGTGGCTAACTATTTGACCATGGTTACTGATCAAAACCTTAGAAAAACCTTGACAAAGTACAGGCTCAGTGAGCACAGCCTTGCCATTGAGAAGGGTAGACACGGGAAAACCTGGCTCCCTATAGAGGAAAGGCTGTGCAACCACTGCACAACAGCAGAACCTGAGACAGAGCTGCATTTCCTGACAAAATGTCAAAAATATAAAACAATTAGAGAGTGTCATTTCCCCAAATTTGAAACCCTTATTCAAGGTTTCAAAGACCTCTCTAATGACAGTAAGCTACCCGTCCTGTTGGGGGAGGACGCAGAGAGCTGTGGGTTGGCAGCGCACTTCATTGCTGCCTGCCATAAGTTGAGGGACAGTGTCTGACAGACCAGTCAACCTACACATGTCCTCTACTGTATGCTTATTGTTATTGCTCAATGTACGGTTATTTTGACCCTTGGTTATTATTGTTACTGTTGTCCCATTGACAATTTTGATTCTTATTTGTTTTCATATTGTAAATATCCAAAAAAAGCTTTGGCAATATGTACATTGTTACGTCATGCCAATAAAGCAAATTTAATTTAATTTAATTGAATAGAGCCCACAGAGAGACATAGATAGAGCCCAGGAAGAGACAGAGAGAGCCCAGGGAGAGACAGAGAGAGAGCACAGGAAGAGACATGGAGAGAGCCCAGGGAGAGACAGAGAGAGAGCCCAGGAAGAGACACGGAGAGAGCCCAGGGAGAGACAGAGAGATAGAGCCCAGGAAGAGACACGGAGAGAGCCCAGGGAGAGACAGAGAGATAGAGCCCAGGAAGAGACACGGAGAGAGCCCAGGGAGAGACAGAGAGATAGAGCCCAGGGAGAGACAGAGAGTTATAGCCCAGGGAGAGACAAAGAGAGCCCAGGGAGAGACAAAGAGATATAGCCCAGGGAGAGATAGAGCCAAGAGAGAGACAGAGAGATAGAGCCCAGGGAGAGAGAGAGACCAGGGATATACAGAGAGATAGAGCCCAGGGAGAGACAAAGAGATAGAGCCCAGGAAGAGACACGGAGAGAGCCCAGAGAGAGAGACAGAGAGAGATAGCCCAGGGAGAGACAGAGAGAGAGCCCAGGGAGAGACAAGAGAGATAGAGCCCAGGGAGAGAGAGAGAGAGAGAGAGAGAGAGAGAGAGAGAGAGAGAGCCCAGGGAAGAGACCAGGAGAGAGAGAGAGAGAGAGAGAGAGAGAGCCCAGAGAGAGAGAGAGAGAGAGAGAGAGAGAGAGAGAGAGAGAGAGAGAGAGAGAGAGAGAGAGAGAGAGAGAGAGAGATAGATAGAGCCCCGGGAGAGAGAAAGAGAGAGAGAGAGGGAGAAAGAGACAGAGAGAGAGAGAGAGAGAGAGAGAGAGAGAGAGAGAGAGAGAGAGAGAGAGAGAGAGAGAGAGAGAGAGAGAGAGAAGAGAGAGAGAGAGAAAGAGAGAGAGAGAGAGACCAGGGAGAAAGAGCGTGAGAGAGAGGGAGAGAGAGAGATAGAGCCCCGGGAGAGAGAGAGAGAGAGATAGAAAGCCTAGGGAGGGGAGAAGAGGAAAAAAATAACAGCCAGCGAGCAAAAAAGAAAGAAAGGAAAGAAAATGAGAAGTGACACTTTAATTCGGTGGGCCTCTTCTGGCTGAGTTATGATGAGATGTTTGTAAGCTGGCTTGTTCATGCGTCTCCTCTGGCCCTTTGCCTGGCTCCTTCCCTTCCCCCTCCCCCTCTCTCTCCATCCCTCCCTCCCTGCCTCTCACTGTGTTGAGGAGACCTGTGGCGCTAACCTAGCTTTATCTGCCTGGCGCAGCAGGGGACAGCACTCTGACACAGAACCCACTTTCATGTCCCCTACCTCCTACATCTTCCAACATGGCCTCCCTCCCTCCTTCCTCTCTGCTCCTCCGCTCACACACACAACATGGCTGCACGTCCTGCTGTCTGCTTTGATGGGGCTAAGCTGGCTGTCTGGCCCAGATCTCACTAATAATTCATTCTGATTATTTTCATCTCAGAAAGGCTTCGCTTAACCTTGGCCCACCTTGACAGTGGGCACATGGGTCTGTAGGAGAGAGAGATGGAGATAGAGGGCGAGGGAGAGGGATGGGATAAGTACAGAGAGATACAGAGAGATACAAACAGAGATAGAGCTGCATAGGGAGAGTTACGTAAAAAGAAAGAGAGATACAGAGATAGACAGAGAGATACAGAGAGATACAGAGAGAAGGAGAGATAGATACAGAGAGAAGGAGAGATAGATACAGAGAGAAGGAGAGATAG
Source organism: Oncorhynchus keta (assembly GCF_023373465.1). Lineage (NCBI taxonomy): Eukaryota > Metazoa > Chordata > Actinopteri > Salmoniformes > Salmonidae > Oncorhynchus > Oncorhynchus keta. Next base: position 23,056,775 of record NC_068448.1, read on the forward strand.
ACACAGAGAGAAGGAGATATAGATACAGAGAGAAGGAGAGATAGATACAGAGACAGGCAGAGAGTGTGGCTCAGATCTTGTGTGGCTCAGATCTCTAATTGAAGACGGGAGCCTACTAGCATGAGGAGCAGCAAGGGCAACGGAGCTGGACATGCAGAATGAAATAGAATCTGTGAGACAATCTCCAAAAAACACAGAGACATTGCTTTGGCAATGTTAACACATGTTTCCCATGCCAATAAAGCCCTTGAATTGAATTGAATTGAATTGAGAGAGAGAGAGATCATGAGAAAACAAAAATATAATTACTTGACACATTGGAAAAAATTAACAAAAAAACAGAGCAAACTAGAATGCTATTTGGCCCTACACAGAGAGTACACAGCGGCAGAATACCTGACCACTGTGACTGACCCAAAATTAAGGAAAGCTTTGACTATGTACAGACTCAGAGCATAGCCTTGCTATTGAGAAAGGCCGCCGTAGGCAGACATGGCTCTCAAGAGAAGACAGGCTATGTGCTCACTGCCCAAAAAATGAGGTGGAAACTAAGCTGCACTTCTTAACCTCCTGCCCAATGTATGACCATATTATAGAGACATATTTCCCTCAGATTACACAGATCCACAAAGAATTCGAAAACAAATCCAATTTTGAAAAACTCCCATATCTACTGGGTGAAATTCCACAGTGTGCCATCACAGCAGCAAGATTTGTGACCTGTTGCCACGAGAAAAGGACAACCAGTGAAGAACAAACACCATTGTAAATACAACCCATATTGATGCTTATTTATATTATCTTGTGTCCTTTAACCATTTGTACATTGTTAAAACACTGTATATATATATATATATAATATGACATTTGTAATGACTTTATTGTTTTGAAACTTCTGTATGTGTAATGTTTACTGTTAATTTTGATTGTTTATTTCACTTTTGTATATTATCTACCTCACTTGCTTTTGTAATGTTAACACATGTTTCCCATGCCAATAAAGCCAACCCATATCTATGAATCTTTGTCCTTTAAATTTGTACATTGTTAAAACACTGTATATATAATATGACATTTGTAATGACTTTATTGTTTTGAAACTTCTGTATGTGTAATGTTTACTGTTAATTTTGATTGTTTATTTCAGAGAGATTATCTACCTCACTTGCTTTTGTAATGGAGAGATGAGCCAATAGAGCCCCAGAGAAGAGAGAGAGAGAGAGAGAGAGATAGGAGAGAGAGAGAGAGAGAGAGAGAGAGAGAGAGAGAGAGAGAGAGAGAGAGAGAAAGAGAGAGAGAGAGAGAGAGAGGAAAGATAAAGGAGAGAGGAGAGAGAGAGAGAGAGAGAGAGAGAGAGAGAGAGAGAGAGAGAGAGAGAGATAGGAGAGAGAGAGAGAGAGGAGAGAGAGAGAGAGAGAGAGAGAGAGAGAGAGAGAGAGAGAGAGAGAAAGAGAGAGAGAGAGAGGAGAGAAAGAGAAAGGAGAGAGAGAGAGAGAGAGAGAGAGAGAGAGAGAGAGAGAGAGAGGAGAGAGAGATAGGAAGAGAGAGGAGAGAGAGAGAGAGGAGAGAGAGGGAGAGTGAAAGAGAAAGGAGAGAGAGAGAGAGAGAGAGAGAGAGAGAGAGAGAGAGAGAGAGAGAGGAGAGAGAGAGAGAGAGAGAGAGAGAGAGAGAGAGAGAGAGAGAGAGAGAGATAGGAGAAGAGAGAGAGAGAGAGAGAGAGAGAGAGAGAGAGAGAGAGAGAGAGAGAGAGAGAGAGAGAGAGAGAGGAGAGAGAAAGAGAAGGGAGAGAGATGAGAGAGAGAGTGATAGGAGAGAGAGAGGAGAGAGAAAGAGAAAGGAGAGAGGAGAGAGAGGAGAGAGGAGAGAGAAAGAGAAAGGAGAGAGAGGAGAGTGAGAGACAATGGACAGCTCTCTGGAGATTCTAATGTATAGCATCATTTCCATTTCTCAACTGCAACTACACCCCTCCTTTTCGAACCCTCCATTCTCACATCCAGTCAATGGTAAAGGCACTTCTGTCCTTCAGCGCTAAATCTCCATTCCAGATGATCTAATGTGGTCCTTTTCAGCATTACTTCCCCAAATCTGGACATTTATTTGTGACTGAATGTGTTTCCTGTCCTCAAGGTTACTAATAGTAACGGATGGGAAGTACTGTAATGCTGGTGTTAATGCGTTTCTGCGTTTGTCAGTTCTGTTTCCTCTATCTGGGTGGAGTGGTTAGCGGTTCAACGCTACAGAGTGATTTATACGGCACCCGCACCATTAATCCTGCAGCCATGCAAGGCTCTGCTGAGTAATTGATCTGCCTGCTACTGTAACTAAATCCGTCAAAACAATGACACCTTCTTCCTCCACCCGACCCCTGCCCAGACTCCCCAGCCTCTCTACAGGACTGTAACTGGGAGAAAACAACGACACCTTCTTCCTCCACCCGACCCCTGCCCAGACTCCCCAGCCTCTCTACAGGACTGTAACTGGGAGAAAACAACGTCACCTTCTTCCTCCACCCGACCCCTGCCCAGACTCCCCAGCCTCTCCACAGGACTGTAACTGGGAGAAAACAATGACACCTTCTTCCTCCACCCGACCCCTGCCCAGACTCCCCAGCCTCTCTACAGGACTGTAACTGGGAGAAAACAATGACACCTTCTTCCTCCACCCGACCCCTGCCCAGACTCCCCAGCCTCTCTACAGGACTGTAACTGGGAGAAAACAACAACACCTTCTTCCTCCACCCGACCCCTGCCCAGACTCCCCAGCCTCTCTACAGGACTGTAACTGGGAGAAAACAACGACACCTTCTTCCTCCACCCGACCCCTGCCCAGACTCCCCAGCCTCTCTACAGGACTGTAACTGGGAGAAAACAATGACACCTTCTTCCTCCACCCGACCCCTGCCCAGACTCCCCAGCCTCTCTACAGGACTGTAACTGGGAGAAAACAACAACACCTTCTTCCTCCACCCGACCCCTGCCCAGACTCCCCAGCCTCTCTACAGGACTGTAACTGGGAGAAAACAACAACACCTTCTTCCTCCACCCGACCCCTGCCCAGACTCCCCAGCCTCTCTACACAGGACTGTAACTGGGAGAAAACAACAACACCTTCTTCCTCCACCCGACCCCTGCCCAGACTCCCCAGCCTCTCCACAGGACTGTAACTGGGAGAAAACAACGTCACTTCAGACTTTCTCAGAAGTTTGGCCCCTAAAAGGAAAGGAGTGTGAGTGATGTTTGATTTGTGTGTGACACCAGCGGTCGCCACCAGAGGGAGTATCCCCCCACACTGTGACTGAGACTACAAAGACACTACTCAGCTACCTACATAAACCTCTATGCTCGGGTCGGGCAGAGCAGACAGAGAGCTAGCATGTCCAGTGACAAACCTTGGCAGCCCCATATTCTCCCAGACAACTGAGCCCGACTAGGAGACTATTTGGGGTACGTCCCAAGTGTCATTCTATTTCCTATAGCGCACTCATTTAGTCCAGAGTCCATTAAGTGCACTATAGGCAATAGGGTGCCATTTGGGATGCAGGTTAGGAGTGACCCCTTTTGTGTCTAGAGACAGTAAACCACTAAAACCCATGCTGCTGTGTTGGAGTCGGAGGTTAAGAATGACCCCTAATTTATGTTCTCCCAGCCTGGCTTGTTGACCTGTATCTGCATACTGAATTTAAAGTAATAAGTATCTGCTTGAACACCCCGGTGCCATAAATCAGAGGGAAAAGGACCTGTCAATTTTGTAAACAATGCATGGGTCCAGTTATCATTAAAAACAAAGGAGGACTGGGAGAGAGAGTCCACGCATACTGATGAGGAGAGGACCGATCACACTCCTGGCTGGCTCTTTGAGCCTTCACACAAACATAACACTACACTTCTCTGCTGGGTTTCTGACTCATGAAAATTAAACAGGAAGGTTGCATCACTATCCTCTAAGTGAACTGCAGTCAGTTACTGGAGTGTTTCCATGCAAGGCTGAGCCTCATATCTCCATAGCAGGTCCCTTTCGGGTACAAAACGAGTAGCAGACGTTCCAAGTGGCACCTCTCTCTCTCTCTCTCTCTCTCTCTCTCTACAGAGAGAGGCCCAGCTTTGGAGACCCGGGGAGCTCTCACATTACTGGGCCTTGTCCAGGGTCTAGCTGGGTCTAAGACCACAAGACAGAGACCGGATCTGGGCTGGCTGGGTCTAGCAGAGACAGCCACAGAGAGAGATGTGTTCCTGGAGAATAGAAGGAACTAGTCCAAGACTCTTCTAGGCCAAGGCCTCATTTATCAATCATGCACAGGCACAAATCTGCTGCGTAAACCATCCGTGGGATCATTTCCACACAAAGTGTGAGATTTATCAATATGAATGTTTGCTTGAAAGTGTGCGTACATTTACACACAGCCATGACCATGCATATGCACAGTGCTTAGTGGTGGAATAAGGGAACTGCTTGTCAAGTGTAGAATGGGGACAATATATGTTGAAAATGTGTGAAATTGTAAGAGTAATAATTAAATCATTTTTAGATTTCATTGTATTTCCATTAAGAATGAATGCAACATATCTACACGGGCATATCATTTGACCACATCAGTGCATCTGTTAAGATAATTATCCACATCAAGCACAGTAATTTGTTAAATCAGAGGCACGTGTGAAAGTGAAACCATTGTTGAAATCACAAGAGGTTGGTGGCAACTTAATTGGGGAGGACGGGCTCCTGGTAATGGAAGGAACGGAATAGTGGAATGGTATCAAATGATCCCCATTCCATTCCCTCCCTTCCAGGCATTACTTTGAGCAGTCCTCCCCTCAGCAGCCTCCTGTGGTTGAAATACTATAAAAGACAGAGATAATGGAAATAGAATGAGAGATGTCTAATCTTGCTCTGCTGGAAGATTTGGCACAAGCTGCATTTTGCAGAGAGTGTGATTTTAGAGACAGGTGGGACCTTTTTTGCAGAAAGTACAGGCGTAGTTTCCCAAAACCAATCGTATAGGATTTCTGCGAGGATTTAAGACCTACTTTAAAAAAGCAAACACATGCCATTCTGTTGCACATCCGGTTTTTGGCAACGGGCACTTTCAGCGGGAGCTTCAATCATCCATCCATCCTCAACAGCTCCCTCCTGTAGGCATATAGGCCAACATTACTGTTCTGCAGAATGAACGAGTCCTGTGTTCCACCTGGCCATCACATTCAGCATCGTCTCTTGCGCATCACATAACCTATCACTTGCACATACAGAGTGGAAGCCTTTTCTGTTTCACATAAATTCAATAGTTTTGGGATGGTGGTTTTGGGGAATTGATGGCATCATGGCAAAGAAACCCATCTTGACTTCAACCTGTTGTGTGGTGGTGTATGGACATGGTATGTGTTACTGTTGGTTTCTCTGATGATTGCATCCAAAACATTTGCTCATTGAGGGCTTTGAGATGTCAAGATTGTCAAGCTCCCGCTGAGAAAAGTGCCGTTGCCAAAAAGCCAAGGGTGGATAGCACTTGGATGTGCACTGGAATGACATGTGTTTGCTTTCTTAAAGTAGGTCTTAAATCCTTGCAAAAATCCTATACGATTGGTTTCGGGAAACGATATCTGATGAGCCAATCTGTACTTTCTGCAGAAAAGGTCCCACCTGTCTCTAAAAAACACGCACTCTGAGAAATGCAGCGTGGGCCAAATCTTCAAACAGAGCAAGATCAGACATCTCTCATTCTATTTCCATTATCTCGTCCTTTATAGTATTTACACAATGGTTTCACTTTCACACGTGCCTCTAATTTAACAAATGATTGGACTTTATATAGATTATTATCGTAACAAATGCACTGATCTGGTCAAATTACAGTGCAGGTCAAAGATACGTTGCATGAATACACAATGGAAATAGAAGGAAACCTAAAAATGATTGGCATTTCCCTTATTCCACCCCTTGGCACTGTGCATATGCATGGTCATGGCTGTGTGTAAATGTACGCACCCTCTCAAACAACCTTCATATTGATTAATCTCACACTTTGTGTGGAAATGACCCCACGGATGGTTTACGCACAGATTTGTGCCTGTGCATGATTGATAAATGGGGCCCCAGGAGAAGTGAGTGAGTTCCTCTAACTAACTATCCTTTAGAACAATTAGCTCCCATCATTAGCTCCTTGAAAGCTGAGTCTCCATCCCTAAGTGGTACTTGACGAGAACACATCTGGTTCTACCTGTAAAGAGGCCTCCAGCCCTGCTCTACTATAATGGGCTTTGGTGGCTGGTTGAGGTCTAAGAAGTGCTGCCACTGCATTTTAGCGTAGGGAGAAGTTACAGGGGGCTACATAGCTGGAAAAGAAAGTGTCTGAGTTGACAAGGAAGAAAGTATGCAAACGAGACGTCTATACCTCTCTATATATACAGTCCTCCTCTCCTCCTGTATCAGCCTAATGCTATATGTTATCTGTCAGGAGAGAGCAGGGGAAGCCACTCCAGCCTACATACAAACACGCGCCCACACAAACACACACAGACACACACACACAGGACAAAACCCATCTTAATTAGCGCTCCTCTCCATCTGATAAATAACGGTGGGACAGGGACGCTGTCTGGTGGGTCTGTCTGTGTCTGCCTACAGATAAGACACGCTGTGTGTCTGTCTCTGTCACAGGCGTAGGAAGAGAGGAGAGTTGATCTGTGTGTGTCACCTTCTGTCTGTGGCTGCCATCCTTCACACACACTGTGACAGAGGGGACCGCCACCGCCACGCTGCTTCCCTCCATGAGCCGTGTCAGGGCTGACACATTCCAGCGGCTTCCCCACCCCCCTGGTGTGGCCCTCTGGGCCCTTGAAGGCCCCTGTAACCCTGCCCTATCTCATTATGTGGACGACTTCTCTGGGAGCTCTGTGTTGTGCACAGAGCTGTCTCTCTCTCTGACTGTCAGTGGGGAGAATGCCACACTGTGGGGTCCTGGGACCATGCCATTCTCTAGTGTGTGTGTGGTCTGCATGTCTGGCTGTCAGTCAGTCAGTTTGTCTGTCTACTAGTGCCCTGTCCCTGTTGAATTCTCCTCGCACAGTCTGAAGACACAGGTGGGAGTCTTATTAGACAGCGCAGGATGTCAAACCTAATGCCTGCCTCAAATGTCACAGTTTTTTAATGACCAGCCCCAACAACAACACAATGCTTCCTTCTATTTTTATTCATCTATTATATTTGTGCCATTCACCACGCACGGTAAAATATCACTGAATGTGGACATTTACAGAGGAAGTATGATGTTCAAATGACACCCTACTTCCTATATAGTGCATTACTTTGACCAAAGTCCATAGGACTCTGGTCAAAAGCAGTGCACTATGTAGGGAATAGGGTGCCATTTGGGACACACACTGAGAGTGTGAGGAAGGGTTGTTACCACCATCCAGGCAGGCTGTGGATGATTCACATTAATAAAATGCTGTGCAGAGGCCTGCATGCAGAATGACAAATAGAACAGAACAATCAGCATCTTGAAACAGCTTAAATGACAGTTAATACATTTACTGGCAAACACACAAACTGACAGTGGAAGTGAATACCATATCTCTGATTGCTATAACTTGCATGAGCAATGACAGCATGGTGTAGATTGGAGGGGAGATTGAATTTCATGTTCTTTCAGATGGAGTTTGAAATGTGAAATTTGTTTTGTGGTACTGTACAGACTCCCCCCTCCCTGTCTAACACCCCTCTCAGTAGGAGGCTGAAGCAGTATGTTAACTAATGTAGACCACTGCACTAGACAGTGCCTCAGCTCACTGTCCACTGTAGAGAAATCTCATGGCATTTGGGAATCCCTTGTTATTATTTTCCTTTGCTGTAAAAACCCACCTAGTGGGGAGAAATGTCCTCAATAATACCAATGTTTGCTACTGACATGCTAGCCATCTCATTATAGTTGATAAGGAGAGGTAACGGAGAGCACGGTGTGTACGGCATGTGTGTGTGTGTGTCAACTGGGCGTGTGTGTGTTTTCATGCATGTGAAAGATAAGGTGAGTAGTAATGAGTGATAATGAGAGAGAGAATAAAGAGAGATCAGTACGTTAATAAGTGTGAGATGTGCTGAGGTAACTCTCTCTCTCTCGGTGTTTGTTCTGTAATAGTGTGTCGCCTTCCTGCCGCAGCCCTCCGCCACCTCAGGTGGGTGATTAGGACTAATTATAGAATTACACTAAATGTGATAATAAACCGCATAGAGGAAATCTGCTCCATCATCACCAGCCTATTAAGGCAAACAACTCTAACACACACAATCACAAAGCCTACACCTACAGTTGAAGTTGAAAGTTTACATACACTTAGGTTGGAGTCATTAAAACACTTTTTTCAAACACTCCACAAATTTCTTGTTAACAAACTATAGTTTTGGCAAGTTGTTTAGGACATCTACTTTGTACATGACACGAGTCATTTTTCAAACAATTGTTCACAGACAGATTATTTCACTTATAATTCACTGTATCACAATTCCAGTGGGTCAGAAGTTTACATACACTAAGTTGACTGTGCCTTTAAACAGCTTGGAAAATTCCAGAAAATGATGTCATGGCTTCAGAAGCTTCTGATAGGCTAATTTACATAATTTGAGACAATTGGAGGTGTACCTGTGGATGTATTTCAAGGCAAACCTTCAAACTCAGTGCCTCTTTGCTTGACATCATGGGAAAATCAAAAGAAATCAGCCAAGACCTCAGAAAAAAAATTGTAGACCTCCCCAATTCTGGTTCATTCTCGGGAGCAATTTCCAAACACCTGAAGGTACCATGTTAATCTGTACAAACAATGGTACGCAAGTATAAACACCATGGGACCACGCAGCCGTCATACCGCTCAGGAAGGAGACACGTTCTGTCTCCTAGAGATGAATGTACTTTGGTGCGAAAAGTGCAAATCAATCCCTGAAGAACAGCAAAGGACCTTGTGAAGATGCTGGAGGAAACAGATACAAAAGTATCTATATCCACAGTAAAACTAGTCCTATTGTGACGACTTATACCGAAGTCGGCCCTTCTCCTTGTTCGGGTGGCGTTCGGCGGTCGACGTCACCGGCTTTCTAGTCACCACCGATCCATGTTTCATTTTCATTTTGTTTTGTCTTTATCATACACACCTGGTTTCTATTCCATTAATTATGTTCCTTATTAAACCCTCTGGCTTCCCTCTCTGTTTGGTGCGTTATTGTTTGTCACGTGGGTTCGTGTTTTTTGTGCTCTGGATTATTGCGTTTTTCCTTGTTGGAACATTACTTATATTTTGAGTAAATTTCGGACTATTACTCATATCTGTGTCCTGCGCCTGACTCCACATTTTTCACCAACACCCTCACACCTATATTGACATAACCTGAAAGGCCGCTCAGCAAGGAAGAAGCCACTGCTCCGAAACCGCCATAAAAAAAGCCAGACTACGGTTTGCAACTACACATGGGGACAAAGATTGTACTTTTTGGAGAAATGTCCTCTGGTCTGATGAAACAAAAATAGAACTGTTTGGCCATAATGACCATCGTTATGTTTGGAGGTAAAAGGGGGAGGCACCATCCCAACCAGAACACCATCCCAACTGGGAAGCACGGGGGTGACAGCATCATGTTGTGGGGGTGTTTGTTGCAGGAGGGACTGGTGCACTTTACAAACTAGATGGCATCATGAGGGAGGAAAATTATGTGCATATATTGAAGCAACATCTCAAGACATCAGTCAGGAAGGTAAAGCTTGGTCGCAAATGGGTCTTCCAAATGGACAATGACCCCAAGCATACTTCCAAAGTTGTGGCAAAATGGCTTAAGGACAACAAAGTCAAGCTTATTGGAGTGGCCATCACAAAGCCCTGACTTCAATCCTATAGAAAAGTTGTGGGCAGAACTGAAAAAGCGTATGCGAGCAAGGAGGCATACAAACCCGACTCAGTTACACCAGCTCTGTCAGGAGGAATGGGGCAAAATTCACCCAACTTATTGTGGGAAGCTTGTGGAAGGCTACCCAAAACATTTGACCCAAGTTAAACAATTTATAGGCAATGCTACCAAATACTAATTGAATGTATGTAAACTTCTGACCCATTGGGAATGTGATGAAAGAAATAAAAGCTGAAATAAATCGTTCTCTCTACTGTTATTCAGACATTTCACATTCTTAAAATAAAGTGGTGATCCTGAAAGACAGGGAATTTTTACTAGGATTAAATGTCAGGAATTGTGAAAAACTGAGTTTAAATGTATTTGGCTGTGGTGTATGTAGACTTTCGACATCAACTGTACATGCATACACACACGTACGTCATGATTCACCCAATACCAAAAATACAGGAACACACACACATGCCCTCTAAGCACACCTGTGAGTAAAAAGCGATTTGCTCCCTGACACACAGTAACGGCCAATAAAACAAGTGCTGACTCGCTCCCAAGCCAGCCGAGGGGAGCGGAGGGACAAATGAACACAAACTCTCTGTAAAAGCCTGCTCCTCTGAGGATTCTCCCATGTTAGAGCCAAACGCTCCATCCTGGCTGAGTGGGAAAACACTATCGCATCACACACACGCTCAGTCCACTCAGAGAGGAGAGAATAGTTCATCTCATTTCTACATTCTGACAGGGGAGGAGAGGGTGCTGGAGACATGGTATGTAGGAAAAGGAAGGACGAGGACTGTGTGAGCAGCATGGGGTGGAAGCAGGGGATAATTAGTGTTAATAAAGTCTAATGGAATTCAGCCTCACCACGTCAGGTGTGAGATGATCTGATTACTGCCCAGACGGAGACAGAGAAGAACCAACGGGGGAAATTGGGAAGTGATCCGTTAATCCTCCCAGACCCGTTGTCTCCCAGTGTGTGTGGGTTTGAACGGGAAGGAGAAGTATTATTGGACAGTATAAGTTAGTTTCAGTCTATGATGAGACTGTCTCTAAAGTGGATGGGTGCTCTCTATCTCTCTCTCTCTCTCTCTCTCTCTCTCTCTCTCTCTCTCTCTCTCTCTCTCTCTCTCTCTCTCTCTCTCTCTCTCTCTCTCTCTCTCTCTCTCTCTCTCTCTCTCTCTCTCTCTCTCTCTCTCTCTCTCTATCTATCTATCTCTCTCTATATATATATATACATTATGTCATATACATCATACAAGTACAAATTATGTACAACTTCATATATTATGTAGCTGGGTAGTATATAGCCAAAACAATTTCCATTTAAATTAAAGTTTAAAAAAAACTATAGTTACAATAAACTGTCTAATCAACTCAAAATTGTATATGGCCAGCTTTAATTTTGAGCTTATATCCAATTGAATGAACCATTTAAATACATTAGTGTCTTGAAGTTGTCCTCTGGTGTGACATTACAATGAATGGTAATACAGTAGAAAGGTTTAACGATCCCCAATTATTTGTTACTCATTAAATCAGTAATCATATTTTGGAATTTCAAATGAAAAAACACAATTTCCTACTATAATGATGATAACCAAGTGCCTGCTATTGCATTTGGGGTAAGATTCACAGTAATTTCACTAAATTTCACTAGATAAAAAGCAATTATTTACACTAGACAACAGGCAGTCCCATTTGAATGTTAAAACGTAACATGCTTCTCAACATCAGATCTAAACACCAGTAATGGCACCTCATTAAAGGATTTGAACTGTACTCATTCCAATAACAGGGCCCCAAAAGAGACCTATATTGATATTTTTCGTCACTACCTTCCCAAATCTGCAGTGGATAATTTGAGTGCCTGCTGCCTTCCTTGGATGTGGTAGCCGTTTCTCAGGCTCCCTCTCCGGAATCGAACCCTGATTCCTCGTTATTCATGGTCACCATGATAGGCACGGAGACTACCATCAAAAGTTGATAGGCAGACATTCAAATGAGATACCAGTGCCACGAAGGGTCACCAAAAGGGTATGGAGCACCCGAAAGCACTCTGTATGGGTTTTGGGTCTGATAAATGTACGTGTCCCTTAAGGTCAGCACTTGTTGGCATATCTTAGCAATAGAATTGCCACAGTTATAAAGTAACATTGGAGCAATCAATGGAACCATAACTGATATCATGAGCCATTCACAGGAGCCATTCACATGAGCCATTCACAGGAGCCATTCACATGAGCCATTCACATGAGCCATTCACATGAGCCAATCACAGGAGCCATTCACATGAGCCATTCACATGAGCCATTCACAGGAGCCATTCACAGGAGCCATTCACATGAGCCATTCACAGGAGCCATTCACATGAGCCATTCACATGAGCCATTCACATGAGCCATTCACAGGAGCCATTCACATGAGCCATTCACATGAGCCATTCACAGGAGCCATTCACATGAGCCAATCACAGGAGCCATTCACATGAGCCATTCACATGAGCCATTCACATGAGCCATTCACATGAGCCATTCACAGGAGCCATCCACAGGAGCCATTCACATGAGCCATTCACAGGAGCCATCCACAGGAGCCATTCACATGAGCCATTCACATGAGCCATTCACATGAGCCATTCACATGAGCCAATCACATGAGCCAATCACATGAGCCAATCACATGAGCCAATCACATGAGCCATTCACATGAGCCATTCACAGGAGCCATTCAGGAGCCATGAGCCAATCACATGAGCCATTCACATGAGCCATTCACATGAGCCATTCACATGAGCCATTGAGCCAATCACATGAGCCATTCACAGGAGCCATTCAGGAGCCATTGAGCCAATCACATGAGCCATTCAGCCATTGAGCCAATCACATGAGCCATTCAAAGGTGCCATTCACATGAGCCATTCACATGAGCCATTCACATGAGCCATTCACAGGAGCCATTGAGCCATTCACATGAGCCACATGAGCCAATCATTCACAGGAGCCATTCACATGAGCCATTCACATGAGCCATTCATGAGCCATTCACATGAGCCATTCACAGGAGCCATTCACATGAGCCATTCACATGAGCCAATCACATGAGCCATTCACATGAGCCATTCACATGAGCCATTCACATGAGCCAATCACATGAGCCAATCACATGAGCCATTCACATGAGCCATTCACATGAGCCATTCACAGGAGCCATTCACATGAGCCAATCACATGAGCCATTCACATGAGCCATTCACATGAGCCATTCACATGAGCCAATCACATGAGCCAATCACATGAGCCATTCACATGAGCCATTCACATGAGCCATTCACATGAGCCATTCACAGGAGCCATTCACATGAGCCATTCACAGGAGCCATTCAAAGGTGCCATTCACATGAGCCATTCACAGGAGCCATTCACATGAGCCATTCACAGGAGCCATTCACATGAGCCATTCACAGGAGCCATTCAAAGGTGCCATTCACATGAGCCATTCACATGAGCCATTCACATGAGCCATTCACAGGAGCCATTCACATGAGCCATTCACAGGAGCCATTCACATGAGCCATTCACATGAGCCATTCAAAGGTGCCATTCACAGTTTGTACTCATACTTGAATGGCTTAATCTTTGGGACACGAATATGGCAGGATCAACCAGGTAGAGCAGGGGGGAACAGTCTCCAAAAGAGGCACGGCTGATAGAGGCCCTCCCAGGGTGGATCACTTATGCCAATCGGTCAGGAGGAGAGAAACTGGAGTGAGACCGAGGGGATGGATAGTCTAATGCAGGGAGTGAGAACCAGGCATGGGAGCACCACAGCCCCCATTACCTTCCTGTAACATCACTAGAGCCAGGTAAAATGACTAGATCCTCCCCAGAGCATAGAGACAGACCAAGAGGTCGGCAGAGAGTGAGAAACCAGGCATGGGAGCACCACAGCCCCCATTACCTGCCTGTAACATCACTAGGGCCAGGTAAAATGACTAGATCCTCCCCAGAGCATAGAGACAGACCAAGAGGTCGGCAGAGAGTGAGAAACCAGGCATGGGGGCACCACAGCCCCCATTACCTTCCTGTAACATCACTAGGGCCAGGTAAAATGACTAGATCCTCCCCAGAGCATAGAGACAGACCAAGAGGTCGGCATTAGAGAGTGATGAAACCAGGCATGGGAGCACCACAGCCCCCATTACCTTCCTGTAACATCACTAGGGCCAGGTAAAATGACTAGATCCTCCCCAGAGCATAGAGACAGACCAAGAGGTCGGCAGAGAGTGAGAAACCAGGCATGGGAGCACCACAGCCCCCATTACCTTCCTGTAACATCACTAGGGCCAGGTAAAATGACTAGATCCTCCCCAGACAGACCAAGAGGTTGGCAGAGACAGACAGGCAAGAGCCCCCATTACCTTCCTGTAACATCACTAGGGCCAGGCAGAGCATAGAGACAGACCAAGACCAGGCCAGGCATGGGAGCACCACAGCCCCCATTACCTTCCTGTAACATCACTAGGGCCAGGTAAAATGACTAGATCCTCCCCAGAGCATAGAGACAGACCAAGAGGTCGGCAGAGAGTGAGAAACCAGGCATGGGAGCACCACAGCCCCCATTACCTTCCTGTAACATCACTAGGGCCAGGTAAAATGACTAGATCCTCCCCAGAGCATAGAGACAGACCAAGAGGTCGGCAGAGAGTGAGAAACCAGGCATGGGAGCACCACAGCCCCCATTACCTTCCTGTAACATCACTAGGGCCAGGTAAAATGACTAGATCCTCCCAAGAGCATAGAGACAGACCAAGAGGTTGGCAGAGAGTGAGAAACCAGGCATGGGAGCACCACAGCCCCCATTACCTTCCTGTAACATCACTAGGGCCAGGTAAAATGACTAGATCCTCCCAAGAGCATAGAGACAGACCAAGAGGTTGGCAGAGAGTGAGAAACCAGGCATGGGAGAATGAATACAGAAACTTACACTCAGAACCACTTCAAATGATCAAAACTGCAGCAGGATACAAAAAGGTCTAATGCAAATAAGTGTAATTATCAGAGAGGTTTATTAATGGGTTATGTCCCCGGGAGTGACAGCTATTTCCTCTGGTGTGACACCATCTTAATGTAACACCAAGGGAGAAAAGCTGTCACACCGTTGGAAATCTCAGGCTGTATGGTCCATTTTGGACCTTATTGTTAGCAGTACACCTTCCACATGATTTCACCACATGTTTTCATTGCTTTTTATACTTCAATAGTCAAAACAATATATTATTTTCATTTATACATTCAAACGGCATCACACCAAAGGACAGAAATAGGGACCCCTGTTGGAAGTGGGAGTGCAATATTTAGATATTTCTATAAAGCTTACAATCTGTTCAGACCATGCGCCCCAGCCATGTCTTCTGTACTTCCTCATTGTAAGAGAGCCAGCCCTCCCTCAGCACAGTGGTGCCTAAATGCTGGCTTGTTGTTTAATCACAGAATTGTGTCACACCAAGTGAACATTGCTTTTAGGGACAACATGTAATCAATAGGAACTATTTAGAAATATCATGAATAGACTTAAGAACTATTGTTTCTTGAAATATAGTTCTGTGTTATAACCAAAAGAGTAGGTGAAGAGAACTTGATTCATTTGTTAATTCATTGAATTAAGTTCCAAGTTCCACAACCTTACCTGGGACAGTCACACCTTTGGACAATTGTCATGTTTGTTACATTTCTTTCAGAACAAATTATAAACTGCATGAATTTACTCATGATCCAAGTAAAAAAAATACAGCTTTTAATATTATATTACAATTATAGACCATTGAAGTTACATTATTGTTTGCCAACATGGCCAAGAAAAAAGGAGCGTCACATCAACTATAGAGCGAACACAGGTCTGAACATATGTTCACGTGTGCACTGTCTACGACCAAATGTCACAACTGTTAGAATGTAGTTACGATGCTCTGTGTTTGTGATTGGCTCGACGTACTGTTCCTGAGTGTACGGACTATGTAACTGTGCTAATTTGTGTAAGTGTGAGTGTGTGTGTCTGTTGATGTGTAATTACGAGTGGATGTAGGCGACACTCTACAGTGTGTGTATGTGTGTGTCTGTTGATGTGTAATTATGGTCACTAATGGAGTGCATGTGTCGGAGGGTGTGTTCCTAACTGTCACTCTCTGTCCCACGCCCCCACCCCCCGTCTTTGGCACTGGCATCCCTGACTCACTTCACAGCCAGCTCAACATGCTCCGATCTGTGTGTGTGTGTCGGCGTGAACTTTTCAACCCCCTCCTCTCCCCAGGCCTGTTATTGACTGCTGATATTGGCTGAATATCCTAGTTTGGCTGCGACAGGAGAGGGGAACAAGTGTATGTGTGTGTGTGTGTGTGTGTGTGTGTGTGTGTGTGTGTGTGTGTGTGTGTGTGTGTGTGTGTGTGTGTGTGTGTGTGTGTGTGTGTGTGTGTGTGTGTGTGTGTGTGTGTGTGTGTGTGTGTGTGTGTGTGTGTGTGTGTGTGTGTGTGTGTGTGTGTGTGCGTGCGTGTGTGTGTGCGTGCGTGCGTGCGTGCGTGCGTGCGTGCGTGCGTGCGTGTGTGTGTGTGTGTGTGTACCTGTGTTGCTGTCGCAGCAGCAGATTATGGGGCATGACATATAGAGAGAATACATGCCCAGTTCTGCCTGCTTCGAAAAGTCCCTTCTCATCTGAGAGAGCCCATCTAGCGTGTCCCATCCTATCCTGTGACGGCTCCTCTTCTCATTTGGCTCTGCTCTGTGTGTTCCTCTGAGGAGGCCGTGTGTGTGGAGGGCTCAGAGCAGAGCTCAGTTTGTGTCACAAATGGAAACCTATTCCCTATTTAGTGCACTGCTTTTTTGGGGCCCATATGGGACATAGTCTCTGCCCTCTCTGACTGAGGGTATGTCTAGCTTCTGAGAGAGGGAGAGGAGAGGGACAGGGAGAGGAGAGGAGAGGAACAGGAGAGGGAGAAGAGGGAGAGGAGAAGAATAGGGAGAGGGAGAGTGGGAGGAGAGGGACAGGGAGCTGAGCGGGAAAGGAGAGGGAGGAGAGGGAGAGGAGAGGAAGAGGGAGAGGAGAAGAATAGGGAGAGGGAGAGCGGGAGGAGAGGGACAGGGAGCTGAGAGGGAAAGGAGAGGAAGGAGAGGGAGAGGAAAGGGAGAGCGGGAGGAGAGGGACAGGGAGAGGAGAGGGAAAGGAGAGGGAGGAGAGGGAGAGGAGAGGAAGAGGGAGAGGAGAAGAATAGGGAGAGGGAGAGCGGGAGGAGAGGGACAGGGAGCTGAGAGGGAAAGGAGAGGGAGGAGAGGGAGAGGAAAGGGAGAGCGGGAGGAGAGGGACAGGGAGCTGAGCGGGAAAGGAGAGGGAGGAGAGGGAGAGGAGAGGAAGAGGGAGAGGAGAAGAATAGGGAGAGGGAGAGGGGGAGGAGAGGGACAGGGAGCTGAGAGGGAAAGGAGAGGGAGGAGAGGGAGAGGAAAGGGAGAGCGGGAGGAGAGGGACAGGGAGAGGAGAGGGAAAGGAGAGGGAGGAGAGGGAGAGGAGAGGAAGAGGGAGAGGAGAAGAATAGGGAGAGGGAGAGCGGGAGGAGAGGGACAGGGAGCTGAGAGGGAAAGGAGAGGGAGGAGAGGGAGAGGAAAGGGAGAGCGGGAGGAGAGGGACAGGGAGAGGAGAGGGAAAGGAGAGGGAGGAGAGGGAGAGGAGCAGGGTTCATTATACCGGGTGAAGATACCTTGCTCAGCCTGTCTGCTGCTATCTCTCCCCAACACCTGCTCCAGCTCCAGATGAGATCAGCAGAGTGGGGCAGAGGTGGGCACAGGGAAGCCTGCTGCTGGAGAGCCAGGCACGTAAAGGGGAGATGGAGGGAGAGGGATGGAGGGAGGAGGTTTGAGCTTAGTAGAGGAACAGGCTGTGCAGGGAAGATATCAACCCAGGTTTGAACCCGCCCCAAGACAGTTGTAATCCTGCCACGTCGTTAGAGTATTGCGAGGTTTGTTTTTATATGTAGTGGCGTGATCGCTCTGGGTAGATGAGATTAGACTTTTAAGATGGAAGAAGTTGCCAAATGTTCAAGTGACAAGAAGAATGCATAATATTTACAGTGTCACACTTTCAGAGGACAACCCATCTATCTTGATAGTAGACTACACACGTCACACAAGGTCTGACGCCAGGCAGATGCCTACGGCAGACCAGGCCCAGGGTTTTGTGTATTTTTACACAGTATTGCCACTGGAGTACTGGAGAGTATATTTGAAGTGTATTAGAGCCATGGTAAGTCAGTTCTTACCACTGCTATAAAGCCAGTTAGGGCTCTCACTGGCCAGCAATGACACAGTTAACAAAACTAAATGGCCAGGCCAGATGCCACTGTGCCCACTAGCAGCTCTCCAGCTACCCATCCTAACCACTGCCAGGCCTGTGTAAAGGAATTCACACATTAACACAGAAAACAAACGAGAAGGCTGAAAACATGGAGGTGTTTTGATATTTTATTTCATATCTGACCTCCACTGACTGGCCCACATGATATTGCCAGAACAGGTAGCTGATGTTAGCGCTGTGTGTTGCTATACTGCCACAGATCAGACAACAGAAGTGGATGAGATTATGAGATTTGAGGCCGTAACAAGTGACCGAGTCTCCCTCCCTGCCACTGTAGGGCCAGCTACAGGCTCCAGGCTCCAGGCTCCAGACTCCAGGCTCCAGGCTCCAGGCTCCAGAGTCCAGGCTCCAGGTTCCAGGCTCCAGGCTCCCAGACCCTTTATTTCTCTCCTCTTATTTATTTTGTACACCGCCTCGTTAATATTTGAAAGGGAAACCAAAGCGCGGCCCATAGCCCAGGCAGAGCACTTTAGAGACCCCAGAAGCAGGGCCGCCATGACATGAGAGATGGGACCAGCCTACAGCCTACGCCGCACACACACACATACAACACACACACACACACACACTGCTAGAGAGGTGAGGGCCTGGATGCTTAGGATCTGATGGACTCAGCCCGTCCCCTCTTCATCGATCTCTCCTTCAGACCATTTATCACCTCTGCAACACCAGGAGCTATAGCTGCTCTCTTTCTGTGTGTCCTACTGAAGCCTTTCTACTCCTCCTCTGACTTAGACTACCTCAGAGATCAAACCATGAGGGCCCTCCACTCCCTCCCATCCAGGTTGTGTTTGAGGCAATAATTGGGGCATCTAGTGAGTAAATAGGATGTTTTGGGAACAGAGGGGATATGGTCTAGCTTTATTGTTCTGGAATCAGCCCAGAGAGGGTCCAGGATGGTTCTGGGTGGAGATCAATGATCCCTGAGTGTTAGTGGTATTGACTCTCTTTCCTCCAGCCCCTGCTCTCCCTCCCTCCCTCCCCGAGTCCCTCCCTCCCTCCATCCCCAAATCCGTCCCCCACGCCCTCCCTCCCATCAAGGGCCCTCTCCCTCTCTCATCTCCTTCTCTCTCACCTAATGTTACACTTAATGAGACAATTAGTCTGTGATGGCGTGGCCAGCATCTTAAACTGTTGTTTACTCTCCATTCATTATTAATATCTCATCGTTAGTAAGGGTATGAATACAATTAAAAGGAGCAGGGAGAGAAAGCGTTAGCTCCCCATGGTGGGTGCTTATTAAGATAGGATACTTTGTTATCTGAAATGGGGGCTGGGGAGCTAATTGTTAGTGGTACAGAAGATACATTGGTTCAGTAACATGGAGTTGTTGTGTGATTTATACAACCGTAGAGAGGAGATGCTGTGAGCTCAGGAGATGAAGGGTGTTGTAGGTTCATTTTGAGTATAAGAACAAACAAGCAGCCTGGGTCTTGTAGAGGCTACCTCATAAAGTTTTCCTCTCATACCACCAATACCAACACACATCAGGCAGGGGGTATGCAAATTGAGCCCCTCTCCCTCCCCTTCATTTTTATGCACCTCTGAATTATTCACGTGGGTCGGGTTGCTTTTAGGCCCAACTCTGCTTTTAAATATCTAAACAACAAGTGAGCCTGGGAGGAAGAAAGGCTTGGTCTGGTTCAGAGCCCAGCAGTCAGTGAGGTGGTTGAGATGGAGAGTGGATCAACTGAAACTCAGTCAGCATTACACAACAAGCCTGATAAAATAGTTACCATGACTCTGTGTCTGTCTGTCCTAACTCCTTGTCCAGAGTTCTGTCTGTAACACACAGAGCTTGGAGCTTGGTTGACAGAG
This sequence comes from Oncorhynchus keta, assembly GCF_023373465.1. NCBI lineage: Eukaryota > Metazoa > Chordata > Actinopteri > Salmoniformes > Salmonidae > Oncorhynchus > Oncorhynchus keta. The sequence continues at coordinate 23,076,869 of NC_068448.1, forward strand.
CTTGGTTGACAGAGCTTGGTTGCCTCCACCTCATGATGCCAGCAGAGTGGAACTGGTAAGAGAGAGAGTCTATATGGAGGCAGATAGGAGCATAAAACATTTATTTAAAAAACAATAAAACATTCAAATCGCTCCAGTCAACAGGGCAATACTGCTTCCAGCTCCTCACCTCTCTCAGACAGCACTCTACACAGACAGGACAGTTTCCAGATATTCAGCTCCTCACCTCTCTCAGACAGCACTCTACACAGACAGGACAGTTTCCAGATATTCAGCTCCTCACCTCTCTCAGACAGCACTCTACACAGACAGGACAGTTTCCAGATATTCAGCTCCTCACCTCTCTCAGACAGCACTCTACACAGACAGGACAGTTTCCAGATATTCAGCTCCTCACCTCTCTCAGACAGCACTCTACACAGACAGGACAGTTTCCAGATATTCAGCTCCTCACCTCTCTCAGACAGCACTCTACACAGACAGGACAGTTTCCAGATATTCAGCTCCTCACCTCTCTCAGACAGCACTCTACACAGACAGGACAGTTTCCAGATATTCAGCTCCTCACCTCTCTCAGACAGCACTCTACACAGACAGGACAGCACTTGGACTCTCTCAGACACACAGACAGGATATTCAGCTCCTCACCTCTCTCAGACAGCACTCTACACAGACAGGACAGTTTCCAGATATTCAGCTCCTCACCTCTCTCAGACAGCACTCTACACAGACAGGACAGTTTCCAGATATTCAGCTCTGTGGACTCTCTCAGACAGCACTCTACACAGACAGGACAGTTTCCAAATATTCAGCTCTGTGGACTCTCTCAGACATCGCTCTACACAGACAGGACAGTTTCCAAATATTCAGCTCTGTGGACTTTCTCAGACAGCACTCTACACAGACAGGACAGTTTCCAGATATTCAGCTCTGTGGACTTTCTCAGACAGCACTCTACACAGACAGGACCGTTTCCAGATATTCAGCTCTGTGGACTCTCTCAGACATCGCTCTACACAGACAGGACAGTTTCCAAATATTCAGCTCTGTGGACTCTCTCAGACATCGCTCTACACAGACAGGACAGTTTCCAAATATTCAGCTCTGTGGACTCTCTCAGACAGCACTCTACACAGACAGGACAGTTTCCAGATATTCAGCTCTGTGGACTCTCTCAGACAGCACTCTACACAGACAGGACAGTTTCCAAATATTCAGCTCTGTGGACTCTCTCAGACATCGCTCTACACAGACAGGACAGTTTCCAAATATTCAGCTCTGTGGACTCTCTCAGACAGCACTCTACACAGACAGGACAGTTTCCAGATATTCAGCTCTGTGGACTCTCTCAGACAGCACTCTACACAGACAGGACCGTTTCCAGATATTCAGCTCTGTGGACTCTCTCAGACAGCACTCTACACAGACAGGACAGTTTCCAGATATTCAGCTCTGTGGACTCTCTCAGACAGCACTCTACACAGACAGGACCGTTTCCAGATATTCAGCTCTGTGGACTCTCTCAGACATCGCTCTACACAGACAGGACCGTTTCCAGATATTCAGCTCTGTGGACTCTCTCAGACATCGCTCTACACAGACAGGACCGTTTCCAGATATTCAGCTCTGTGGACTCTCTCAGACATCGCTCTACACAGACAGGACCGTTTCCAGATATTCAGCTCTGTGGACTCTCTCAGACATCACAACACAGAACACATGTTATAATACCAGAACACAGAACACATTATGATACCACAACACAGCACACATGTTATGACACCCCAACACAGCACACATGTTATGACACCCCAACACAGCACACATGTTATGACAGAGTTCATGGTGTGTTAATGATAATATGATGTAGGCTCATGACAGGTAATTCAGGCTAAGCGTGACACAGTGCAGCTCCAAGGCTATTCCCTCCCCCATCCCTCCAGTAGTAGTGCAACAGGCTATAAGCCCCCTCAGCTCCCCTAGCTGCTGGCCACTGAGGCAGAGAATAATAACTCATAGCCAACATCATGCTGGAGCACGGCAGCATGGCAGCAATAGCTTTCAAGCTCCCACTTAAAATAGTGGTGGTGACAAGCCTGCTGCTTTAAATAAGAACCTCAGCCAGTCTGGAGAGGCCCCATAATCCCAGCAGTGAGTGGGAGGGAGGGAGGGAGGGAGGGAGGGAGGGAGGGAGGGAGGGAGGGAGGGAGGGAGGGAGGGAGGGAGGGAGGGAGGGAGGGGGAGGGAGGGAGGGAGGGAGGGAGGGAGGGAGGGAGCGAGGGAGGGAGAGATGCCACCCTAAGATCTGCCTCCACAGGGACACTGGGAACAATTTACTACAGCAGGCAGATTACTCTGGGAGAGAGGGGGATTCACAGAGAGAGAAAGTGAGGGGGGAGAGAGATAGAGAGATACAGAGTGCTAGGTAGAGAGCGGAGTGAGAGGGAGGGAGAAGAGAGAAAATGAAAATGCTGAAAGAGACACGCAGAAAAAAAAGTGAAACATTCTGTACAAAGCCTATAGCTACATACATACTGTAGGTATAGGTTGTAATATATGGAGGTATTGTGAGGGTCAAATGTGAAGCCGCATAGTAAGGTCATTGTACTGTAACTGTTTGTACTTCAGAGCTAATAGTGATCCAGCTGGACAGAACTCTCCTGTCCTCTCACTGCTCACTGTCTGTCACTGATAGGTAATGAACAACACACACACACACACACACACACACACACACACACACACAGACACAGACAGACACAGACAGACAGACACACACACACACACACACAGACAGACACAGACACAGACAGACAGACAGACAGACAGACAGACACAGACAGACAGACAGACAGACAGACAGACAGACAGACAGACAGACAGACAGACAGACTCTCTGGTGTGTTCTCCATGCTCCCTTTGCTCGCTCTGTGACAGTGCTAGATGATGTAATTCCGGCCTGGTAAGGAAGGCAACTGCTGAAATGGGGACGATGACGTCACCAGGGCCACTGGCACCCTCCTCCCTGGAGCTGTCCTGTAAGAACACACTGTCCAGTACACCACGGGAACACACGCCATTTCCCATCCGCCCTCTTTTTCTCTTTCTCCTTCCCCTCTCTCTACCATCCTTCAGCTCTCCCTCCGCCTCCCCCTCACTTCCGTCCTCCAACCTTCCCTCATATACATTTTCTCCATCCCTCCACCTCTCTCCCTCTCTCTCCCTCCCTCTCCCATTCCCTCTCACTCCGCCCCTCTCCCTCCCCCTCTCCCTCTCACTCCCCCTGTCTCACTCCCTCTCACTCACACCCCCTCTCACTCCCCCCCTCTCACTCCCCCTCTCACCCTCACCTTCTCCCTCTCACACCCTCTCTCATCCTCTCCCTCTCACTCTGCCCCTCTCCCTCCCCCCTCTCCCTCTCACTCCCCCTGTCTCACTCCCTCTCACTCACACCCCCTCTCACTCCCCCCCTCTCACTCCCCCTCTCACCCTCACCTTCTCCCTCTCACACCCTCTTTCATCCTCTCCCCTCTTTACCTGAGGCTCTTGTTCTTTAATAGCAAATTGAACCCCTCACTCTGAAAGAAATAATTACTCTCTGGAGAGAAAGGGGACTGCCGTGGAATGCTGATATGACACACAATGTCACCTTGCCACTCAGGATCTCCACACAGCACACAGCCAGCTTTGCTCCGCAGCGAGAGAGGGAGGTAGGAAGAAGGATGGGAGGGGTAGAGAATAAAAACAAGGGATGGTGAGAGACAGACACAGAGAGTGAGGGTGAGAGAGGAGGGGAGAACAGGGTGAGAAAGACACAAAGAGAGAGCGAGAGAGCAAAAGTGAGATAAAATGAGAGAGAGAACCTGGGCGGGTATCAGATTGAAACCGAGCGATGGAAGGAGAAAAAACCACTTCTAGAGGACAGACAGTGCGGAGCGGGTAATAAGTGCAGGAAGATGAGAAGAGGAGTGACCAGAGGAGAGGGAGGAGATGAGAGAGGGAAAAGTGGGAGGATGGAACATGGGATGTGTGAAAGAGGGGAGGGAAAGAGGAGGATAACTAAGGTAAAGAGCAGAGAGAGAGAGATAGAGAGGGAGGGTGTAAGTGAGAGAGCGAAGGGTGTGAGAGGGAGATAGAGAGTGGTGATAGACAGAGAAGAAAGTGTGAGAGAGAGAGAATGTGGTGAAAGAGAGAGAAGAGTGTGAGAGAGAGAACATTGTGAAAGAGAGCGATAGAGAGTGGTGAAGGAGAGAGAAGAGAGTGAGAGAGATAGAGAGGGAGGGTGTGAGAGAGAAGAGAGTGAGAGAGTGATAGAGAGGGAGGGTGTGAAAGAGAGAGACAGAAGAGAGTGAGAGAGAGTGATAGTGGTGAAAAAGAGAGAAGAGAGTGTGAGAGAGTGATAGAGAGTGGTGGAAAAGAGAAAAGAGAGTGAGAGAGAGATAGAGAGGGAGGGTGTGAAAGAGAGAAGAGAGTGTGAGAGAGATAAAGTGGTGAAAGAGAGAGAAGACAATGTGAGAGAGAGATAGAAAGTGGTGAAAGAGAGAGAAGACAATGTGAGAGAGAGATAGAAAGTGGTGAAAGAGAGAGAAGACAATGTGATAGAGAGATAGAAAGTGGTGAAAGAGAGAGAAGACAATGTGACAGAGAGAGAGAAAGTGGTGAAAGAGAGAGAAGACAATGTGAGAGAGATAGAAAGTGGTGAAAGAGAGAGACAATGTGAGAAAGAGATAGAAAGTGGTGAAAGAGAGAGAAGACAATGTGAGAGAGAGATAGAAAGTGGTGAAAGAGAGGGAAGACAATGTGAGAGAGAGATAGAAAGTGGTGAAAGAGAGAGACAATGTGAGAGAGAGATAGAAAGTGGTGAAAGAGAGAGAAGACAATGTGAGAGAGAGATAGAAAGTGGTGAAAGAGAGGGAAGACAATGTGAGAGAGAGATAGAAAGTGGTGAAAGAGAGAGACAATGTGAGAGAGAGATAGAAAGTGGTGAAAGAGAGAGAAGACAATGTGAGAGAGAGATAGAAAGTGGTGAAAGAGAGGGAAGACAATGTGAGAGAGAGATAGAAAGTGGTGAAAGACAGAGAAGACAATGTGAGAGAGAGATAGAAAGTGGTGAAAGCGAGAGAAGAGAGTGAATGAGTGTGAAAGGGGGAGAGAGAGGTGGGGTGGCAGGTAACCTAGTAGTTAAGAGCATTGGGTCAGTACCCAAAAGGATGCTGGTTCAAATCCCCGAGCAGATAAGGTGCCAGGCTGCTCTGCAGCAGGACGAAGACCAGTCCAGAGCCATCAAGACCATGTCCCTTTTTCCATCACACTGACTAGCCTGGGCCTGTATATACTGTACAGTATGTGGCTGAGTAGAATCAAGGCCTGAATAGAATATAATATTTTTCATAAACTGGCTATCAATCAGAAATAAATTGCACAAGGGAGTCTCATGCTACTGTGTAGAATTCATCCTTGATTTCATCTACAGTAAATCAAATCAAATCAAATGTATTTATATAGCCCTTCGTACATCAGCTGATATCTCAAAGTGCTGTACAGAAACCCAGCCTAAAACCCCAAACAGCAAGCAATGCAGGTGTTGAAGCACCAGTCAAAAGTTTGGACACACTCATTCAATGTGTTTTCTTTCTTATTTTAAACTATATTCTACATTGTAGAATAATAGTGAAGACGTCAAAACTATGAAATAACACATATGGAATCATGTAGTAACCAATAAAGTGTTAAACAAATCAACATATATTTTATATTCTTCAAAGTAACCACCCTTTGGACACTCTTGTCATTCTCTCAACCAGCTTTGTTTTCTTCTTCTACCTTTATTTAACTAGGCAAGTCAGTTAAGAACAAATTCTTATTTTCAATGAAGGACTAGTGAGTTAAGTGCCTTTTTACCTTGTCAGCTCAGGGATTCGATCTTGCAACCTTTCTGTTACAAGTCCAACGCTCTAACCACTTGGCTACCAGCCACCCCTTCCTGAGGTAGCTTCATGAGATAGTCACCTGGAATACATTTCAATTAACAGGTGTGCCTTGTTAAAAGTTAATTTGTGGAATTTCTTTCCTTCTTAATGCGTTTGAGCCAATCATTTGTGTTGTGACAAGGTAGATGTGATATACAGAAGATAGCCCTATTTGGTAAAAGACCAAGTCCATATTATGGCAAGAACTTTTAACAAGACACACCTGTTAAATTAAATACATTCCAGGTGACTACCTCATGAAGCTGGTTGAGAGAATGACAAGAGTGTGCAAAGCTGTCATCAAGACAAAGGCTGGCTACTTTGAAAAATCTCAAATCTCAAATATATTTTGATTTGTTTAACACTTTTTTGGTTACTACATGATTCCATATGTGTTGTTTCATTGTTCTGATGTCTTCACTATTATTCTACAATGTAGAAAATAGTGAAAATAAATAAAAACCCTCGAATGAGTAGGTGTGTCCAAACTTTTGACTGGTACTGTACATACATACTTAGTAAATAATGTACCTAATAACACAAGCATGCACACACACACACACACACACACACACACACACACACACACACACACACACACACACACACACACACACACACACACACACACACACACACACACACACACACACACACACACTACTCATAAGTATCCCCCTCCTCCCCCTCCTCCATGGCTTGTGAAATGAGGGCTATTTTTAATATCTGCCTGGGTGCCTTCTGAATAATGGGCAAATATTCTTCAAGGTCACAACTCATTTGTCAGGCTGCTAGTCTAAAGAACGGCTCAGTGCTCTAAAGCTAACATTCAGCTTTTATTCTGCTGATAAAACCCACCAAGGCTTTATGAGAACAAGCAGTTAAAACGAGGAAGAATAACAGTCAGGCACTACTGAGGGAGACACAGGCAGAGGTGTGAGAGGGTGACAGCATCACCAGGCCGGGTGGAGGAGGAGGAGGAGGAGGAGGAGGAGGAGGAGGAGGAGGAGGAGGAGGAAGAGGAGAGAGGGACGAGGAGAGGAGGAAGAGGAGGAGGGGGAGAGAGGGAAGGGGCAGGAGAAGGATTTGGCTGGGGCTAAATTGGTGAAAATCCATCAGCTTATTGCTTGGGAATCTTTAGGTGAATGCCATAGGTTAAAAAAGGAGTTGCTGAGTGGACAAATCAAACAGGCTCTCTGTCTGCCTGACGGCCAAGATAATGACTTACATACAGACTCGCAGCAGAAGGCGGGAGTTGTTGTGATAATGTAACAGAGGTCTGATGTCATCAAACCTTATCCCATCCCAGACGAGCACCTGCCATTACAGTAGGTAAATGGCTCTACATCTATCATAACAGACCACAATATGACTATTCATCTAATACCCTAACCTTAACTGCTAAACCGAAAATGTCATTGATGTAATACAATTCACAAAAGCATGTTGTGGTGCATGAAATAGCGATACATTTCAGTACCATTTAAAACATAAATCATATTTTATCTCTCCTGCCAGTATTATTTAATTATAGATGTGTGGTTTATTATCATACAACTGTAAACCATCAGTATACATCCACCCTGACCCCAGGCCCAGCACCTCCAGAACAGCACAGGTTATTAAACCCTATAGCCCCCAGCCAGCATCTACCTCTCCCCTCCCAGTCCCTGGCCACAGACTTTATCTTCCTCCTCAGCCCAGGCATGACATCTCCGTGATGCTTTCAATTTTCTGCTCCGTGCCTCTGTGTTTTATGGACCTGTGTGGAGAACCAGGGTGAGTGCCGGCCAGGTGACCTGTGCATGTGGCCATGAGGACGTCAGTACCAGCCACCGACAACACAGTGACACCACTGGGTCATACATACAGAAGATGGAAGTTTGACTTATATTGGGGATACCTTGATCTAACATCTAACACATACAACAGTGGTTCATAACAAACAGTGCAACCAAGTGAAGGTCAGTTCAGTTGAATTGCATACAGTATATATATATATAGTATAAATGGACAATTTTACTAACCCGACAGACCTTATTTGTTTTAAATACTATAAGCTATGCCTCTGAACGCTACAGAAACCTGATGTACCCACCCATGCACTACGCCAGCCTTGGATCTTATTCCAAAGGTGTCTCTTTGCTCTGAACCAAAGGTAGATTTCCCTTGGTACTGTCATAGAGTTTGGAAGGCTTTAGCCTGGTCCTTTGTTATAAGAACTAGAAAAGTTGGCTATGCAAATAAACCTGGATGGAATAAAAATAAATGTAAGTTAATTATTAAGCCTAAAGTGGCTTGTATGTTCAATGGACACCAATGTATTTTACTAGGCAAGTCAGTTAAGAACAAATTCTTATTTTCAATGACGGCCTAGGAACAGCGGGTTAACTGCCTGTTCAGGTGCAGAACGACAGATTTGTACCTTGTCAGCTCGGGAATTTGAACTTGCAACCTTCCGGTTACTAGTCCAACGCTCTAACCACTAGGCTACCCTGCAGCCACATAATAACCATTACCCGGAGGTGTACTCTAACAGCTGGGTGGAACTGAGGAGAGGGAGACACACAAATAAACACTAGCTGCCGTAATAAAGACATTATATTTCTATAAATATATATAGCATACATAGTTCTATTTTATTCTGTGACGTCAGCTACCAGAGGGCAAAGGAGGGCTTGTGCTTATGCTTCTTTATGCTAAACAGCTTGTGATAAACCCATTTTTAAAAGCAACATAATTCACATTTTGAATGTCCCTGGCTGCAAGTGTACATTGATTAAGTTGCAGTAGGAGCCTGAAATGGCTAATTAATGTCCCTGTGGCTTTATGAACGATACGAGAGGGAGATGGTCAGTGGTTTTCCTATGGGCCAACGCGCAGGTCTCCCAGTCATATTGCCTGCTGAAATCTACATATAAACGTCAGATGAAAGTGATTGAGGGAAGTAGTGCTCAGCGTTCTCTCCAGCTAGCCTAACCAAATGAGATGTATCCCTCCCATCAACACATACGTATGGTAAGAGGCTTAATGTAAACAGTGCTTCATATATCATAATGGTGCTATGGTGGTTGCAGGACCTAGGGCTGGTGCTAGTGGTTAAGGCTAGGACCAGAGCTGTGTTATTAACAGCACTGGAGGGGGCTACCAGAGAGAAGGTGGTAGAGTTGAAAAGGGAATGAGCCCCCAGCGCATTCCACTGCCAGCCCCTCACAAACAAACACTAAAATGCTCATTTCCCACGACCCTTCATCCCTCTGAGCTGAAATGCAGTCTCAGTTGTTTTTACCGTTCTTTCTACCGTCTCTTGGCACTGCATGGATCAGCTGAAATCATTAATTGGATGGAGAGTCTCCTCACTTTGGCTTTTTCAGGTGTAAATACAGGGATGATGGGAAGGGAACTCAATATGGGGAGGATTTAAACAAGGCCAAGGCAGGAGAGATATGGAGAGATGGGCCAGTGAAATATTGAAGAGGTTATTTTGCCCCTGTAAAGCATGAAACATACCGAGAATCTCACTGCAGATAGACTGCCAATAGGTACTTATCACAGTGGGAGGCCGTTCCTTTTCTTGCTAAAACAAAAGCGGTACCTACTGCGTGCCATCCTGGTATCGACGAACCTAGATACTGTTTCTACTTGTAGATTCGCAATGCTGATCAGTGGCCAACAACTTGACTTTTAGCCAATCAGAGAGCACGAACCCCCACATGGGGGAGCCAACAGGAGTGACAACAAAACTTAAGTAAAAAATACTTTAAAGTACTAGTTAAGTCGTTTTTTTTAGGTATTTGTACTTTACTATTTTTTTTAAATATTTTTGACAACTTTTACTTCACTACATTCCAAAAGAAAATAATGTACTTTTTACTCCATACATTTTCCCTGACACCCAAAAGTACTTGCTATATTCTGACAGGAAAATGGTCCAATTAACACACTTATCAAGAGAACAGCCCTGGTCATCCCTACTGCCTCTGATCTGGCAGACTCACTAAACACAAATGCTTCATTTGTAAATTATGTCTGAGTGTTGGAGTTTGCCCCTGGCTATATGTCAATAAAAAAAAAATTAAAAATTAAATGGTGCCGTCTGGTTTGCTTAATATAAGGAATTTAAAATAATTTATACTTTTACTTTTGATACTTAAGTACATTTGAGCAATTCCATTTA
>NC_068448.1:23092014-23142014 GCF_023373465.1 Oncorhynchus keta
CTCCTGGAGGAAACGTTGAATTGGTCAGTAGCCCTCAGAGTGGTACGAGAAGAGTGTCATCCTCCTGGAGGAAACTTTGAATTGGTCAGTAGCCCTCAGAGTGGTATGAGAAGATAGTCATCCTCCTGGAGGAAACTTTGAATTGGTCAGTAGCCCTCAGAGTGGTACGAGAAGATAGTCATCCTCTTGGAGGAAACTTTGAATTGGTCAGTAGCCCTCAGAGTGGTATGAGAAGAGTATCATCCTCCTGGAGGAAACTTTGAATTGGTCAGTAGCCCTCAGAGTGGTACGAGGAGAGTGTCATCCTCCTGGAGGAAACATTGAATTGGTCAGTAGCCCTCAGAGTGGTACGAGAAGAGTGTCATCCTCCTGGAGGAAACTTTGAATTGGTCAGTAGCCCTCAGAGTGGTATGAGAAGAGTGTCATCCTCCTGGAGGAAACGTTGAATTGGTCAGTAGCCCTCAGAGTGGTACGAGAAGAGTGTCATCCTCCTGGAGGAAACATTGAATTGGTCAGTAGCCCTCAGAGTGGTATGAGAAGAGTGTCATCCTCCTGGAGGAAACTTTGAATTGGTCAGTAGCCCTCAGAGTGGTATGAGAAGAGTGTCATCCTCCTGGAGGAAACTTTGAATTGGTCAGTAGCCCTCAGAGTGGTATGAGAAGATAGTCATCCTCCTGGAGGAAACTTTGAATTGGTCAGTAGCCCTCAGAGTGGTACGAGAAGATAGTCATCCTCTTGGAGGAAACTTTGAATTGGTCAGTAGCCCTCAGAGTGGTATGAGAAGAGTGTCATCCTCCTGGAGGAAACTTTGAATTGGTCAGTAGCCCTCAGAGTGGTACGAGGAGAGTGTCATCCTCCTGCATCTCACTTCTGCCTGCAGTCATTGAACTCTGCTGGACCCATGGGTTGAGGCCGACTCTGTCATATCCAGGATGGACTGTTTTTTGTTGATAAATGTATCTACACTCCAGCTGGGCGATGTTTATGCAATGTCCACAGGTAGCCTAGGCCTGTAGGGATATTACTTCTGGGATTTGTCCCCCAGGAAAGATCTAACAGCAGACATAAAGAGAGACAAAACTAGCCAGTTCTAGAATATTCTGTTGTAGGAAAGCTGAGCTGACTCAAGACCGGAAATTCAACTCACCGTTTCCACGGTAACATGTATTTATATGACCTGATGAAACATTGAAACTAAGTTGCAAGATTATTTTGGAGCAAGGTGTTGTAGAATGAACGCCTTATGAATAGTGATGTGCAGTTCGCTAATGATTGGTTATTTTTCAACTACTATTTTTACTGACTCAAGAGTCATTATTAGTTTCTCTGAGTGACTCGTCCACTGTAGTCATCGTTTGACCTAACTTACTAGTGCTAGCCGGAATGAGTCCTACACCAGGGTTAATACACGCTCCTTCGGCCTCAGCGGCTCTAAAGATGTTTCATCGCATGCTGCAAGAATGATTGCAATGGATTGATTATTGAATATTATGATGGACACAGCTTTGTAGAACCAAAACGTACACAGTCTCTGCTCAACAAACTCAAACTGGAGAACAAATCATTTGGGGGGCTGCAGTTCACGAACGACAGTCAAGCAATGCATTTTGCCAAGAGTCGTTCACAATCTAGTCCAGTTATGGCCACATCTAGACCTTGTTTTAAATATATCAAGAAATATTCATATTTGTATGCCTAGCAAACAAACAAATGTACATTGTTTAAAGCACTTGTTTAAAAGTCTCAGTCACGAATGACAGCGCCAATAAGCCCCCTGTGGTGAATGCCGTGAACGAGAGGCTTGCAGAATCATGACTCTTTCCAGTCTTCAGTTGCTCGTTCGCCGGTGGGGGTCTTGCGTGCTCTGGGCATTACTGACTCAAATGAGTCAAAAGATTCATTATTTTGTGGTAAAAAGAGCTGAACTTCCCATCACTACATATGAAACACATTCCAGACACTAGCTCTTGCTATCTTGTCATAACTGATTTGACAGAGAAATGTCAGCTAGATAGGTTAGCCAGCTGCAGCTATCCCCAAGCTATGATAGCTTGGCTAAACACAAGGTTAGTGCAGGCTTTAGCCTACACATAACTGAATTAGCTGACCATCTTGAGATGGCAAGTCAGTCTGGAGGGAAGAAGTCCTCAATTTCAAAACATTGTTTTCTCCATAGCAAAGCTAGCTTAGCTTACCTCGCTGTTTTTACTACTGGCCTTGTTTGTTGTGATTGAATGGCAAAGACACACTCATGAAACACCCACATCCAACCACACCCCCCAAGACAAGCCTTGTTCGCTTTCAGTCATGGCCTCTAGCATTTCTTCATGAACATTGATTAAAAACAAGTGCAAATCAGGAAGGGCATTTGCATTTTAAGGACAAGTCATGCAAATATTTGAAGAAATGACTTTCATGTGAAATACATCTGATCTTGAAGAGTATCTAACAACCTGTGTGCAGGCTTGTATACCTTTACAACCTGGAGACGTTTGTATTGAGTTGGTATGAATGCAATCTATATTACAATCAGAAAAGAGATTAAATTAAGTGATCTGAAAAAAAAATACAGAAAAAGATCTCCAATCTTAATTTGTAGAGGATCACGTTGAGATCCCTGATTGTGTATTATACCCAGGTCCAAACACACACGTCTTCAATTGCCTCTAACCCTGATGGTGGGTTTGTGTGTGTTGGATCTAAGGGATGTTGACTGGACAGCTTGCTGCTTGGGGAGCTGCGTTCTGAAGGCAGACAGGCACTATGCTTTGATGTCAATGTGAAAGCCAAGAGGCTCTTTCTGCTACGTGAGAGAGCAGATTAGCCTGATTGACGTCTATAAGATGCTAAGGAGGGAGCTGGATAAGAGCTGGATGAGGAGAGAGAGAGCCAGTGGAATGGAGTTCATTCATGAGTTACGAGACTGTTTCAGTGATGTAGTAAAAGGAAGATAAATCTCCTCACAACAGCCCTGTGAAAAAGATACAACTGATGAGGACTCTGATGAAAGCCACCATGCACAATACTAGGGTAGTCATAGGGCTGAGACATACGCATGCGCGCACATACATACACACACACACACACACAAATACACACACACACACACACACACACACACACACACACACACACACACACACACACACACACACACACACACACACACACACACACACACACACACACACACACACACACACACACACACCCTAAAACTCTCCTAATAAAACGGGCATGTGTGTACAGTACACAATGAAATGAGCATTAACACAACACACAAACCAATGGAGATGTGTTTATACACATTGACCATCTCAGTATCTTCTGTCAACTTCTTTTCTCAAGGAGATGTCCTTCTTAAGAGACACGGTGAGGGACACTGATATAAATATCAGGACAAACAGCTGATATAAATATCAGGACAAACAGCTGATATAAATATCAGGACAAACAGCTGATATAAATATCAGGACAAAGAGTTGATATAAATATCAGGACAAACAGCTGATATAAATATCAGGACAAACAGCTGATATAAATATCAGGACAAACAGCTGATATAAATATCAGGACAAACAGCTGATATAAATATCAGGACAAACAGCTGATATAAATATCAGGACAAACAGCTGATATAAATATCAGGACAAACAGCTGATATAAATATCAGGACAAATGGAGGAAAGGTAAGAGGGTAAGAGCTCCTCTGAGCCTCTCTCCCTCACAAGGACAAATGGCTGCCGTCCCCCATGCTGTGGTGGGGCTGTGGCAGTGCTGTCTGTCTGTCCCTGTGTCCCTGGGCTTAAGAAAGCAGGCTGGCTTGAGGTTAAGAGGACTGACCACCATGGCCGTCATGCTGCTTTTAGAACCTCAGTCTCTCTGCCTCCCTCTATAGAGAAACACATGAGAGTCATGTCCTGGCAGGAAGAGTCCTGGCTGTTTTGTCTTACAATATTTCTATCAGTTTGTGCACAAATGTGTGGACATCCCTGTTAGTGAGCATTTTTCTTTGCTAAGATAATCTATCCAACAGACAGGTGTGGCATGTCAAGAAGCTGGTGAAAGTATGATAATTACACAGGTGCACCTTGTGCTGGGGACAATAAAAGGCAACTTTAAAATGTGCAGTTTTTCGCACAACACAATGCCACAGATGTCTCAAGTTTGAGGTGAGCATGTCGAATTCAGGAATGTCCACCAGAGCTGTTGGGGGGGGGGGGGTGCTGAGGAGTATTTCTGTCTGTAATAAAACAAATTCTGAGTCCCCAATGGGTGGGACTGGCTGCCAAGTGGGTGGGCCTATGCACTCCCAGGCCCACCCATGGCTGCACCTCTATCCAGTCATTTGAAAAGTCATCCATAGATTAGGGCCTAATGAATTTATTTAAATGATTTGAACTGTAGTTTAGAGCACTAGAACTCATCACTGAACTTTAAACCCTGTGAGAGTGTAATCAGAAAGATGAGGAGATTTTAATCAAGATTTTAATCAATTCAAACTCTTTTGATCTTGGTGTTTGAAACAACTCAAAAACCAATTCAAACAACAGCATTCATATGCATTATCTTCTGCAGAGACTAAAGTGGCCTTGGACGTACAATGTTCAAACCATTGAAGAAAACACCCTGTCACCTGCCCAGACATCACAGAGTGCTAGGGATTATCATTCCCTGTCTATGTATTAGGACAGCAAACCAGGGACATAGACAGTTACACACACCCAGTGAAAATGAAGTGAGAGAGGCCTCATCTCATCTCACACATGGCTGACTCACACCTCTCCTCCTCTTCCATATTCACACCCATCAGCCCACCTCCAAACACACTTAGTGGGATGGGGATCTGTCTGGATCCAGAGGATTATAGAATAAGGAGAACAGGAAGCAGGAAAACGGAAATGCTGATGGAAATTTCCTCCATTCAGAGGCCCTGGGGTGGAGCAGCATATTGCCATTCCGACGCCTGCCTGCCGCCTGCCTCTCCAGGCCACGCTTAGTAGTGCCATTGATGTCGAGGTAACAATGATGCATGGTGTGACCTTACTTGTAATGCCAGCCTTAATCTACGCAAGTGGAATAAATGAAGTGGGGCCTCTGCAGACGTGCCAGGCTGCCTTATAAAGACTAATCTTGCCGCACTCCCAGCTGTGTACATGGATACATACAAGTCAGTTGGGGAAAGGTCTGGAGCCTGTACAAAACAGAGTGAGACGCATCACTCCGCTCAGAGCTGATCTGATCCAGGGTTCTGTTGTCATGGCTGCATGGAGCTGTCTGACATTAACAGAGAGAGAGAAAGAGAGAGAGCGAGAGAGAGCAAGAGAGAGAGCTAGAGAAAGAGAGAGAGCTAGAGAGAGGGAGAGAGAGAGAGAGAGAGAGAGAGAGAGAGAGAGAGAGAGAGAGAGAGAGAGAGAGATAGAGAGAGAGAGAGAGAGCTAGAGAGCTAGAGAGAGCTAGAGAGTGAGCTAGAGAGAGAGAGAGAGAGAGAGAGAGAGAGCTAGAGAGAGAGCTAGAGAGAGAGAGAGAGAGCTAGAGAGAGCTAGAGAGAGAGAGCTAGAGAGAGAGAGAGAGAGAGAGAGAGAGAGAGAGAGAGAGAGAGAGAGAGAGAGAGAGCTAGAGAGAGAGAGCTAGAGAGAGAGAGAGAGAGAGAGAGAGAGAGCGAGAGAGAGAGCTGGAGAGAGAGAGAGAGAGCTAGAGAGAGAGAGAGAGCTAGAGAGAGAGCGAGAGAGAGAGAGATACTGTATATATAGAGAGTGATGGGTAATTGAAATAGAGGAAGAAAAGAAAAGAACAAGATTGGAAGAGAGGATGGAAAAAGATCCACATGCTTACGGGCCATCAAATATCCAGGAAGTCAAATGTCCCATAAATGTGATATTTATTTGTGAAAATGCATGCTAAGCTGTTTGTGAACATTGTACAGTATTTTGATATCTACACTCATAAATACCATATTACGTCATAATGAACATAACCTGTCACATTAAATGCTGAAATTAAAATGACTTGTCAGAACCGCTCATTACAGATCACAGCAAACGACCTACAACTGTAGCATTTTCAGTTGGATAGCTGGCTGTATGTCAAGTTAGCTGCAATGGTTTGATATGCTGCTGAATTTATTGGCATATCGTAAAGACCTATCATTGACTCCAATGTTAGTCTGCTTGCTGTGTGTGATGGAGCAGTGAAACAACAGGATAGGGAGGATAGACAAGGATAGACAACAACCTTACTGACAATGGCAGGACTCTGGGAGGGAAATGGACACAGTGGACACATGAGAGGTGCATTTGTGGTGGGTTTTAATCAGCTGCCCCTATGTCCACTGTAGGACAGCCACCTCCCCTTGTCCCTGTCCTGTCCTGTCTCTGACACCAGGTTGATTAATGTCACTGGCCAGGATGATGACGATAATGAGCATAATTAATCAAGGCCTCTTCCTTCCTGCACCTCTTGGAGCTCACAGTGACCTGGAAAAGACACCACCGCCACAAACCTCTTTCCCCCTCCTCATCTCATCCCTCTCTACTCCTCCCTCCCTCTTCCCCCTCTCCCCCGGTTGTCTCACTGACAGGCCTGAACCTCCGCCCGGCAGAAAGGGCCATGTATTATCCTGTCATCACCCCTTCTATTTATATCCCCACCGTCCATCACTATCACTTACTATCCTCCACCCGCCTCACTCTCTCTCTCTCCCCCAGTTCCACCTCGCGGTCCCTTTCTCCAAAGTGGAGTTTTCTTAAAGCCGACCCATATATCTATCCTGCATGGAGGAATAACAGAGCATAACGCTGCCTATGCAAATGTCTGGGAGTCAAAGGGACACACGGCCGGGGGTGACAGCCCGGGAGAAACCAACATCATTTTTAAAAGACGTCCATGAATCCAAAAGAAAAGACAGAGGTCCCCTGCTGCCTGGGGGTCTTAGCTTCTCTCTCCTCTGGAACATGTTCCTGGAGGCTTGACATGCAGTCTGCCTGTGTATGTATGTGTGTGATAGTGTAATAGAACTGAGCAGTATCTGTGTGGAATATATGCAGCGGCAGAATGATATTTTGAATTCCTCGGCGACTGCCAGGTAACAGTAGCCTGGAGCGATAGAAAAGTTTTTGTCTCATCTTCTCTTTATTTCCCCTGGTGAAGAGGAGGATACAAAGCTCTTTTGCTCAGTAGAGCTGTACGTGCCAGGCATGCCTTCTTCACAAACAGACTATATCTCCCTTCTTCCCCTCTTCGCCTCACACTACACAGGTGTTAACCCATAAGACAGTGTCACACCAGTCCAGACCTGCACAAAGACGCACAGAAAGACGCACAGAAAGACGCACAGAAAGACGCACAGAAAGACGCACAGAACAGAAAGACGCACAGAACAGAAAGACGCACAGAACAGAAAGACGCACAGAACAGAAAGACGCACAGAACAGAAAGACGCACAGAACAGAAAGACGCACGCACGCACGCACGCACGCACGCACGCACGCACACACACACACACACACACACACACACACACACACACACACACACACACACACACACACACACACACACACACACACACACACACACACACACACACACACACACACACACACACACACACGTAAGACAGTGTCAGGCCAGTCCTACCGAGTAAACAGCAGCATGGTAATCTAGTCAGTAATGCTGTGAGCGGCTTTCTGTCAAGATGGTAAACACTGGAGTTTGCCAGCCAGCTCTGTATGTCTTTAACTTCACACCAGTGGCTTGTATTCACTGATGCCAAGAGAAGCCAGGCTTCCCCAAAAAATATTGCAATAATTTTTTTAATATCTTATCTTTAATCTCTCTGTGTTTCATAATTTTCCTTCAATTCGCAAGAGGCTGAATGTATCATCTCACCGGAGAAAGTATCGGAGCGAGCGAAACAGAACCCCTCAGTATGTGTAGGCCATCTATCTGATGCTGTCTGGCCAAAAAGAGTATGACATTGTTGCCACCTGTAGAATTGAATGCAAGGTAAGCCAGCGATTATTTGGCCTCCCTTGATAAAATAATAATAGCCAATCAGCGTTAAGCTAAACTGTGAATGGACACACTCAACAAAAAGTGTCAAGGGAAGCCCGTTTGGATTTGGCTTCACACCAATCACATCACATCAAAAGCAAAACCTAACTGACAGACAAAAATGTAATTGTTGCATCTTATTGTGTCGTTGTCCTCTGCTGGCTAGCTAGCTAGCTAAAATTGGCGCTTTCCTAAATTAGTCATGGATGGAGATAGGGAATTGGACTTGTGGTTTAACTTAATTATCCGTACTAACCAATGATTATAACGACGATTATGTTCCAAACATCAAGTCATACATTGCGCCCCTGAGAGGATAGACGTTCAATATGTAGTTAAATGTAGCTAGTAGGCTAATGTTAACAAGCTAGCTCATTGTTGCCCATGAAAGGAAGTTAGGCTTGCAAGCAAGCATTTTAGCCAGGTAGCCTAGGACAACAAAACCTAAAAGCGTGTACTGTATGAAAGTCAGACCGTTTCTGCAACATGAAAGAGAGAAGGATGGCATTGGCGTATGGTGAGTCAACATGTTTTTTCTACTTGCACACGCACGCACGCACGCACCCACGCACGCACGCACGCACGCACGCACGCACGCACGCACGCACGCACGCACACACACACACACACACACACACACACACACACACACACACACACACACACACACACACACACATCAATCAGTACCATGGATAGACACATCATATTTAGCTTACGTTGACAAAACAGTTTTTAGTATCTTTTAGTTATCACTGTATTAGACTAAGCGGAGGTGATTTGATGATGTTGAAATGTTGAAGTTGGAATGGTGCTGGAATAGTGGAGGCAGCTTCTGTTTTCTTTGCGACTTGCGGTAACTCTCTGTGTTTCTAAATGAATGTTGTTTAATAGTCAGAAAATGTTGGCAACATTAAATATGCACTATGCAGACATAGCTCCGCCATTTCCTGGTTGCAAAAATTCTGAAAGTTTTCCTACTTTCAGTTTATATGACAAAACAAGCAAGTATAGTGTAGAGAATCACTGTACCATCAAAACCACTGTGAAATGTATATTCCATAAGCAAAAATAGTTTATTTTCAGCTGTTTGAAGCTGGCATAAAACAGTTGAACGTAAAAGATGCAAAAACTAAAGCATAGAAAAACTGAAGCATAGAAATAACGCACATAGAAAGAAATCTAATGCTTCTTAGACTTGCTTTCAATGAGAATGACAGATCTATAACTGAAATTTCTATGTGAATTTGGTCAGGTTGCCCAAAAAGTTCAATATTGTAGCTTTAACTTGCTTGTACAGTCATGAACAGTGCATTCAGACCGCTTGACTTGTTTCACATTTTGTTACATTAAAGCCTCATTCTAAAATGGATTCAATTGCTTTTTCCCCTCATCAAATTACACACAATACCCCATAATGAAAACGCAAAAACTGTTTTTTAAACACTTTGCTAACTATTTTCAGGTCTCTCCAGAGATGTTCGATCGGGTACACGTATGGGCTTTGGCTTGGCCACTCAAGGACATTCAGAGACCACTCCTGCGTTGTCTTGGCTGTGTTGTTAGGGTCGTTGTCCTGTTGGAAGGTGAACCTTCACCCCTATCTGAGGTCCTGAGCGCTCTGGAGCAGGTTTTCATCAAGGATCCATCTGTACTTTGCTCCGTTCATCTTTCCCTTGATCTGACTAGTCTCCCAGTCCCTGCCACTGACAAACATCCCCACAGCATGATGCTGCCACCACCATGCTTCACTGTAGGAATGGTGCCAGGTTTCCTCCAGACCTGACCTGAAGAGTTCAATCTTGGTTTCATCAGACCATAGAATCTTATTTCTCATGGTCTGAGAATCCTTTAGGTGCCATTTGGCAAATTCCAAGCGGGCTGTCATGTGCCTTTTACTGAGGAGTGGCTTCCGTCTGGCCACTCTACCATAAAGGCCTGATTGGTGGAGTGCTGCAGAGATGGTTGTCCTTCTGAGAGGTTATCTCATCTCCACAGATGTGATGAAATAAAGGTATGGTTGAATGTATTTGTCTTGTTATTTACTTGGCCTTAGGCCTATCACGGTAGCAAAGCATATGAACAAACAGTTAGTAGAGAAAACACCGCAATTATCGCAACACACAAGTTGTAATATGGCTTTTTTCTCTGGCTTGGCTTCCCTAGTGATTTTACCCATGCACCACTACTGCTTCACTACAGGCTCTTACTCTCACCATTTCCCTTCCTCTCTCTGCCTCTCCCTCACACCATGTACTGCTCTCTCTCTCTCTCTCTCTCTCTCTCTCTGCCTCTCCCTCACACCATGTACTGCTCTCTCTCTCTCTCGCTCTCTCTCTCTCTCTCTCTCTCTCTCTCTCTCTCTCTCTCTCTCTCTCTCTCTATGTACTGCTCTCTCTCTCTCTCTCTCTCTCTCTCTGCCTCTCCCTCTCACCATGTACTGCTCTCTCTCCCTCTCTCTCTCGCTCTCTCTCTCTCTCTCTCTCTCTCTCTCTCTCTCTCTCTCTCTCTCTCTCTCTCTCTCTCTCTCTCTCTCTCTCTCTCTCTCTCTCTCTATGTACTGCTCTCTCTCTCTCTCTCTCTGCCTCTCCCTCACACCATGTACTGCTCTCTCTCTCTCTCTCTCTCTCTCTCTCTCTCTCTCTCTCTCTCTCTCTCTCTCTCTCTCTCTCTCTCTCTCTCTCTCTCTCTCTCTCTCGCTCTGCCTCTTCCTCACACCATGTACTGCTCTCTCTCTCTCTCTCTCTCTCTCTCTCTCTCTCTCTGCCTCTCCCTCACACCATGTACTGCCTCTCACCATGTACTGCTCTCTCTCTCTCTGCCTTTCCCTCACACCATGTACTGCTCTCTCTCTCTCTCTCTCTCTCTCTCTCTCTCTCTCTCTCTCTCTCTGCTCTGCCTCTCCCTCACACCATGTACTGCTCTCCCTCTCGCTCTCTCTCTCTCTCTCTCTCTCTCTCTCTGCCTCTCCCTCACACCATGTACTGCTCTCTCTCTCTCTCTGCCTTTCCCTCACACCATGTACTGCTCTCTCTCTCTCTCTCTCTCTCTCTCTCTCTCTGCCTCTCCCTCACACCATGTACTGCTCTCGCTCTCGCTCTCTCGCTCTCACGCTCACGCTCTCTCCCTCGCTCCCTCGCTCTCCCGCTCCCTCGCTCTCGCTCTCTCCTCGCTCTCTCCCTCGCTCTCTCGCTCTTTCTCGCTTCTCTCTCTCTCTCTCTCTCTCTCTCTCTCTCTCTCTCTCTCTCTCTCTCTCTCTCTCTCTCTCTCTCTCTCTCTCTCTCTCTCTCTCTCTCTCTCTCTCTCTCACTCTCTCTCCCTCTCTCTTTCTCGCTTGCTCTCTCTCTATCTATCTCTCTCTCACTCTCTCTCTCCCTCTCTCTCTTTCTTTCTCTTTCTCACTCTCTCCTCTCTCTCTCACTCTTCCTGAGGCTTTTGCTCTCTCTCTTTCTTCTTGTAGGGCTTTGCTGGATCACAGGGAAATAATGTCACCCTCCAAATACCTCTGATGGTGCGGTGGTGCCAGACCTAGCCAACCAACCGCCACCTGTGCTTCCTGCAACACTAACAACTGTAAATGACATCATCAGAGCCTTACCCACACACTACCACCAGAACAAAAGAGGACCTATATTTATCCTGAACAGTACACCATCCAGCTGGTTACATTGCATAAGATGAAGGAACCAGATCTATTTGACTGTTAATTGGTTCACACACAAAATGTAAAGAACTCCAGAAAATCATTTTTTTCCCCAGCAGGCAGGAGAGCAGATACCACATACGTGTTTGTGCTAACCTTCTTCAGTGTGTATCTGACTCCATCATCACTGCCTCCTCTCACCCACACAGGCGCGGGGTTTGGATTGAAAACCCTGTCCCTGTCTGCGAGTGTCATAATGCTTTATGATCTGTGTTCAGTTATGTTGACACAGTGAAACGAAAACATTCACTCTCCAATGGTAAAACACAGCAGCCATATTCCCTGCATAACCCCAGAGTCAGTGTGCTGTGTGCCCATGGCGTGGTACTCATGCTCATGACTGCCCCATAACAGAGACACAGTACTGGGCTGGGACCTCAGTCAGTCAACCAGGATCAAAGCCTGGACTGGATCCTCATCCAAAATAAAAAAATAAAAAAAAAAGTGAAATGAAATACAACCAGGGAGAAATAGAAGCAAAATATAAAATGAACTGGAATCTATATTACAGCCGCTTCACAGAAATAGCATTATTAAAAGATTACTACAGGATAAAAAGTAGCTGATTTTTCAATATAAACGGTTACAGGTATAAGGTGTTAATTACGCCTATTTATCAGCCAGTGTTTTATCAATACTAGGAGATTACTGGGAGAGTTCTATAGACTACTCTGCAAGTTGGTAGTGTAGTGTTTTGTATGGGCTGTGTGTCTCTCTGTGTGAGGCTGTGTGAGGCATTGAATGAGAGCAGGAGGTAAACACCCTGCTGGCTACGCTGTGGCCTTCTCCTACCCTGCAGAGAGCATGAGCGCTATGCTGAGGAGAGAGGCTGAACACTATACAAGCTAAGGAGGACACTAGAAAAAGCCCTGAAGTCAAGGGAGCGGGTGGTTCAGCCAGGCTGTCAGAAGAGCCCTCATCTCCAGTCTTTGGTGTTTTGCGTCGGGGCCCGAGCCAAGGCGTGGAGCCCACAGGCACTGTCTACAGAAAGGCTCTGCCAAGGCTGTCTAAGAAAACTATTAAATAAACTCTGTTTATCACAAAAGACACATCTCAGAGGAGTACAAAGATGCTGCTGATAACCTTGCACTGCTGCTGCAGACTGACTCGGCATCATCTCTCTCCAGGAATCCAAACCCAGCAGACGAAATATTGACAAAAATGTTTTCAGATTATATTCTCATGACTAAATCAATATGTAGACGGCCAAACTCCTTAAAATGGAGTTTGTGATGGGAGTCATTTTGAAGGTCAAGCATTTTTGCCTATTAAAGAGCTAGCAAAGCTTTCTGATGTTATCTGGCACTCAGTCAGTCCATCCTCACCTCCTCCTCCCACCTCCTCCTCTCCTCCAACCTTGAGGAGTTGATTAGCGGAGGAGAGGAGAGAGCTCCCACAGCACAGGAGCCCCCGGCCCATAAACCCACCACGGCACAGGGAGCAGAGCAAGCACTGTACCAAGGAGCCTGGGAGAGGAGAGGAGAGGAGAGGAGAGGAGAGGGAGAGGGAGGAGAGGAGAGGAGAGGAGGAGGAGGAGAGGAGAGGAGAGGAGAGGAGAGGAGAGGAGAGGAGAAAGGTAGCGGAGGAGAAAGGCCTCGTTTTTTTACAGGGTGAATTAAACCCATAGCGGAACAAGTCATAAAAGTAGGGAATAATGAATTCAATTATACGTTTTTACTGTTGAGGGGCTGGTTGGTGGGATGTGCTAAGTGGGCAGAGAAAGCGGGTGGAAATGGGCATATGACTATGGTGCCTGCTGTGCTGTGCGGAGAAGAGAGGGCTGTGTGTGGCTGTGCTGTGCGGAGAAGAGAGGGCTGTGTGTGGCTGTGCTGTGCGGAGAAGAGAGGGCTGTGTGTGGCTGTGCTGTGCGGAGGAGGGCTGTGTGTGGCTGTGCTGTGCGGAGAAGAGAGGGCTGTGTGTGGCTGTGCTGTGCGGAGCACAGAGGGCTGTGTGTGACTGTGCTGTGCGGAGCAGAGAGGGCTGTGTGTGGCTGTGCTGTGAGGAGAAGAGAGGGCTGTGTGTGGCTGTGCTGTGTGGAGAAGAGAGGGCTGTGTGTGGCTGTGCTGTGCGGAGAAGAGAGGGCTGTGTGTGGCTGTGCTGTGCGGAGCAGAGAGGGCTGTGTGTGGCTGTGCTGTGCGGAGCAGAGAGGGCTGTGTGTGGCTGTGCTGTGCGGAGCAGAGAGGGCTGTGTGTGACTGTGCTGTGCGGAGCAGAGAGGGCTGTGTGTGACTGTGCTGTACGGAGCAGAGAGGGCTGTGTGTGGCTGTGCTGTGCGCAGGAGAGAGGGCTGTGTGTGGCTGTGCTGTGCGGAGCAGAGAGGGCTGTGTGTGACTGTGCTGTACGGAGCAGAGAGGGCTGTGTGTGGCTGTGCTGTGCGGAGCAGAGAGGGCTGTGTGTGACTGTGCTGTACGGAGCAGAGAGGGCTGTGTGTGACTGTGCTGTACGGAGCAGAGAGGGCTGTGTGTGACTGTGCTGTGCGGAGCAGAGAGGGTTGTGTGTGACTGTGCTGTACGGAGCAGAGAGGGCTGTGTGTGACTGTGCTGTGCGGAGCAGAGAGGGCTGTGTGTGACTGTGCTGTGCGGAGCAGAGAGGGCTGTGTGTGGCTGTGCTGTGCTGAGAAGAGAGGGCTGTGTGTGACTGTGCTGTGCGGAGCAGAGAGGGCTGTGTATGGCTGTGCTGTGCGGAGAAGAGAGGGCTGTGTGTGGCTGTGCTGTGCGGAGAAGAGAGGGCTGTGTGTGGCTGTGCTGTGCGGAGAAGAGAGGGCTGTGTGTGGCTGTGCTGTGCGGAGCAGAGAGGGCTGTGTGTGGCTGTGCTGTGCGGAGAAGAGAGGGCTGTGTGTGGCTGTGCTGTGCGGAGAAGAGAGGGCTGTGTGTGGCTGTGCTGTACGGAGAAGAGAGGGCTGTGTGTGGCTGTGCTGTGCGGAGAAGAGAGGGCTGTGTGTGGCTGTGCTGTACGGAGCAGAGAGGGCTGTGTGTGGCTGTGCTGTATGGAGCAGAGAGGGCTGTGTATGGCTGTGCTGTGCGGAGAAGAGAGCGCTGTGTGTGACTGTGCTGTACGGTGCAGAGAGGGCTGTGTATGGCTGTGCGGTGCGGAGAAGAGAGGGCTGTGTGTGGCTGTGCTGTACGGAGAAGAGAGGGCTGTGTGTGACTGTCCTGTGCGGAGCAGAGAGGGCTGTGTGTGACTGTGCTGTACGGAGCAGAGAGGGCTGTGTGTGGCTGTGCTGTACGGAGCAGAGAGGGCTGTGTGTGGCTGTGCTGTACGGAGCAGAGAGGGCTGTGTGTGACTGTGCTGTGCGCAGGAGAGAGGGCTGTGTGTGACTGTGCTGTACGGAGCAGAGAGGGCTGTGTGTGACTGTGCTGTACGGGGCAGAGAGGGCTGTGTATGGCTGTGCTGTGCGGAGAAGAGAGGGCTGTGTGTGGCTGTGCTGTGCGGAGCAGAGAGGGCTGTGTGTGACTGTGCTGTGCAGAGAGGGCTGTGTATGGCTGTGCTGTGCGGAGCAGAGAGGGCTGTGTGTGACTGTGCTGTGCGGAGCAGAGAGGGCTGTGTATGGCTGTGCTGTGCGGAGAAGAGAGGGCTGTGTGTGACTGTGCTGTACGGTGCAGAGAGGGCTGTGTATGGCTGTGCTGTGCGGAGAAGAGAGGGCTGTGTGTGGCTGTGCTGTACGGAGCAGAGAGGGCTGTGTGTGGCTGTGCTGTACGGAGCAGAGAGGGCTGTGTGTGACTGTGCTGTGCGGAGCAGAGAGGGCTGTGTCTGACTGTGCTGTACGGAGCAGAGAGGGCTGTGTGTGGCTGTGCTGTACGGAGCAGCGAGGGCTGTGTGTGGCTGTGCTGTACGGAGCAGAGAGGGCTGTGTGTGACTGTGCTGTGCGCAGGAGAGAGGGCTGTGTGTGACTGTGCTGTACAGAGCAGAGAGGGCTGTGTGTGACTGTGCTGTACGGAGCAGAGAGGACTGTGTATGGCTGTGCTGTGCGGAGAAGAGAGGGCTGTGTGTGGCTGTGCTGTACGGAGCAGAGAGGGCTGTGTGTGACTGTGCTGTACGGAGCAGAGAGGGCTGTGTGTGACTGTGCTGTGCAGAGAGGGCTGTGTATGGCTGAGCTGTGCGGAGCAGAGAGGGCTGTGTGTGACTGTGCTATGCGGAGCAGAGAGGGCTGTGTATGACTGTGCTGTGCGGAGCAGAGGGGGCTGTGTGTGGCTGTGCTGTGCGGAGCAGAGAGGGCTGTGTATGACTGTGCTGTACGGAGCAGAGAGGGCTGTGTGTGGCTGTGCTGTACGGAGCAGAGAGGGCTGTGTGTGGCTGTGCTGTACGGAGCAGAGAGGGCTGTGTTTGACTGTGCTGTGCGCAGGAGAGAGGGCTGTGTGTGACTGTGATGTACAGAGCAGAGAGGGCTGTGTGTGACTGTGCTGTGCGGAGCAGAGAGGGCTGTGTCTGACTGTGCTGTACGGAGCAGAGAGGGCTGTGTGTGGCTGTGCTGTACGGAGCATCGAGGGCTGTGTGTGGCTGTGCTGTACGGAGCAGAGAGGGCTGTGTGTGACTGTGCTGTGCGCAGGAGAGAGGGCTGTGTGTGACTGTGCTGTACAGAGCAGAGAGGGCTGTGTGTGTCTGTGCTGTACGGAGCAGAGAGGACTGTGTATGGCTGTGCTGTGCGGAGAAGAGAGGGCTGTATGACTGTGCTATGCGGAGCAGAGAGGGCTGTGTATGACTGTGCTGTGCGGAGCAGAGGGGGCTGTGTGTGGCTGTGCTGTGCGGAGCAGGGAGGGCTGTGTATGACTGTGCTGTACGGAGCAGAGAGGGCTGTGTGTGGCTGTGCTGTACGGAGCAGAGAGGGCTGTGTGTGGCTGTGCTGTACGGAGCAGAGAGGGCTGTGTTTGACTGTGCTGTGCGCAGGAGAGAGGGCTGTGTGTGACTGTGCTGTACAGAGCAGAGAGGGCTGTGTGTGACTGTGCTGTACGGAGCAGAGGACTGTGTATGGCTGTGCTGTGCGGAGAAGAGAGGGCTGTGTGTGGCTGTGCTGTACGGAGCAGAGAGGGCTGTGTGTGACTGTGCTGTGCGGAGCAGAGAGGGCTGTGTGGCTGTGCTGTGCGGAGAGAGAGGGCTGTGTGTGACTGTGCTATGCGGAGCAGAGAGGGCTGTG
The DNA here is from genome assembly GCF_023373465.1 of Oncorhynchus keta. Taxonomy (NCBI): domain Eukaryota; kingdom Metazoa; phylum Chordata; class Actinopteri; order Salmoniformes; family Salmonidae; genus Oncorhynchus; species Oncorhynchus keta. The sequence continues at coordinate 23,108,903 of NC_068448.1, forward strand.
TATGACTGTGCTGTGCGGAGCAGAGGGGGCTGTGTGTGGCTGTGCTGTGCGGAGCAGAGAGGGCTGTGTATGACTGTGCTGTACGGAGCAGAGAGGGCTGTGTGTGGCTGTGCTGTACGGAGCAGAGAGGGCTGTGTGTGGCTGTGCTGTACGGAGCAGAGAGGGCTGTGTGTGACTGTGCTGTGCGCAGGAGAGAGGGCTGTGTGTGACTGTGCTGTACGGAGCAGAGAGGGATGTGTGTGACTTTGCTGTACGGAGCAGAGAGGGCTGTGTATGGCTGTGTATGGCTGTGCGGAGCAGAGAGGGCTGTGTGTGACTGTGCTGTGCGGAGCAGAGAGGGCTGTGTGTGACTGTGCTGTGCGGAGCAGAGAGGGCTGTGTATGACTGTGCTGTGCGGAGCAGAGAGGGCTGTGTATGACTGTGCTGTGCGGAGCAGAGAGGGCTGTGTATGGCTGTGCTGTGCGGAGCAGAGAGGGCTGTGTGTGACTGTGCTGTGCGGAGCAGAGAGGGCTGTGTATGACTGTGCTGTGCGGAGCAGAGAGGGCTGTGTATGACTGTGCTGTGCGGAGCAGAGAGGGCTGTGTATGGCTGTGCTGTGCGGAGCAGAGAGGGCTGTGTGTGACTGTGCTGTGCGGAGCAGAGAGGGCTGTGTATGGCTGTGCTGTGCGGAGCAGAGAGGGCTGTGTATGGCTGTGCTGTGCGGAGCAGAGAGGGCTGTGTATGACTGTGCTGTGCGGAGCAGAGAGGGCTGTGTATGGCTGTGCTGTGCGGAGCAGAGAGGGCTGTGTGTGACTGTGCTGTGCGGAGCAGAGAGGGCTGTATATGGCTGTGCTGTGCGGAGCAGAGAGGGCTGTGTATGGCTGTGCTGTGCGTGCTGACTGCATGTTTTGTCTGCCTGCCCCTAGGAGCTGTTTAGACCTCGGCAGGGCCTACATTAGCAAATGAATTACTCTTAATTGGCCTGGTGAATACACAGGGCGCTTGTTGATTAAAGGGGGCTGTAGACTCCTCTTCTTCTTGCACAAAAACACAAACACACACTCACACATTAGACTGACTGACACACCAACACACACACAGATGCAGAAAGAACCTTGCATGCATTCTTGTACACATGCAACATAGGTATCAGCTGGCATGGCAAGGAAATGACAGACAGGTAAAGGGGTTGAACTCAAAAGGAGGGGATTTGTGCCATTCAGGCAAGACGTGGGCGTTGGCACACGGTCTGGCACTCTATCTTTCCAGTATCTACGCCTGACTCACACTCTCTCTTTATTTCACTCCGACCCCTTCAATCTCTCCACTCGTCTTACTAACACCTCAGCAAGGGGGGGCATCAAGAGACAGAGTCCTCTTCTCGTGTCCTAGCTTTAGCCCTGGCAGAGAGGATTCTCCTGGCTGGAACAGAGACACGGATTCTGCCCTCTCTCTCTCATTCTCCCCCTTCTGGTGACAGTTCAATCAGCCTGTGAATATGGCGAATGACATGTACATATTTGATCTACAGGTTTTTCCATTTACCAACAGATCTCTAAACTCCTTATTGGATTTTTCACTGGGGAATCTATTTACTCCCTCTTCGTTCCACAGATTCTTTATGCATCCTTAACACTGAGATAAGTGCTTTGATATCGCGTGTGTGTGTGTGTGTGTGTGTGTGTGTGTGTGTGTGTGTGTGTGTGTGTGTGTGTGTGTGTGTGTGTGTGTGTGTGTGTGTGTGTGTGTGTGTGTGTGTGTGTGTGTGTGTGTGTGTGTGTGTGTGTGTGTGTGTGTGTGTGTGTGTGTGTGTGTGTGTGTGTGTGTGTGTGTGTGTGTGTGTGTGTGTGTGTGTGTGTGTGTGTGTGTGTGTGTGTTTAAGCACGTTGTGTTTGTGCATTTTATGAGGGACTGTTAGTGAATGACTTTAACACTACTTATCTCAATGGTTCAGCAAATGAATCCGGAGTGATGGAGTGAGAAATGGTGTCAGCCAGACACACACAGACTGGCCTCATGTAGCCTCAGCACCACACTGCTCTACTGACCTAAAACTGATCTCTACAGCTCAGAGCTGAGTCTGAGGACAGAGGACAGAATGACACTGTCACTCCCGCCTCCCTTCTGTTCATCTCTCCTCTCCTCCCCCGCCTCCCTTCTGTTCATCTCTCCTCTCCTCCCCCGCCTCCCTTCTGTTCATCTCTCCTCCCCTCCCCCGCCTCCCGTCTGTTCATCTCTCCTCTCCTCCCCCCGCCTCTCCTTTGTTTACCTCCCCTCTCCCCCGCCTCTCCTCTGTTTACCTCCCCTCTCCCCCGCCTCTCCTTTGTTTACCTCCCTTCTCCCCCGCCTCTCTTCTGTTCCCCCTCCCCTCTCCCCCGCCTCTCCCTGTTTACCTCCCTCTCCCCCGCCTCTCCTCTGTTTACCTCCCCTCTCCCCCCGCCTCTCCTTTGTTTACCTCCCTGTTTACCTCCCCCTCCCCCGCCTCTCCTTTGTTTACCTCCCCTCTCCCCCGCCTCTCCTCTGTTTACCTCCCCTCTCCCCCCGCCTCTCTTCTGTTCCCCTCCCCTCTCCCCCGCCTCTCCTCTGTTTACCTCCCCTCTCCCCCGCCTCTCCTTTGTGTACCTCCCCTCTCTCCCCCGCCTTTCTTCTGTTCCCCTCCCCTCTCCCCCCGCCTCTCTTCTGTTCCCCTCCCCCCCTCTCCCCCGCCTCTCTTCTGTTCCCCTCCCCTCTCCCCCGCCTCTCTTCTGTTCCCCTCCCCTCTCCCCCGCCTCTCTTCTGTTCCCCTCCCCTCCCCCCCTCCTCTCCTCTTCTGTTCCCCTCCCCTCTCCCCCGCCTCTCTTCTGTTCCCCTCCCCTCCTCCCCCCGCCTCTCCTTTGTGTACCTCCCCTCTCTCCCCCGCCTTTCTTCTGTTCCCCTCCCCTCTCCCCCGCCTCTCCTCTGTTTACCTCTCCTCTCCCCCCGCCTCTCCTCTGTTCACCTCACCTCTCCCCCGCCTCTCCTCTGTTTACCTCATCTCTCCCCCGCCTCTCCTCTGTTTACCTCTCCTCTCCCCCGCCTCTCCTCTGTTCACCTCACCTCTCCCCCGCCTCTCCTCTGTTTACCTCCCCTCTCCCCCGCCTCTCTTCTGTTCACTTCCCCTCTCCCCGCCTCTCCTTTGTTTACCTCCCCTCTCCCCCGCCTCTCCTTTGTTTACCTCCCCTCTCCCCCCGCCTCTCCTCTGTTTACCTCTCCTCTCCCCCGCCTCTCTTCTGTTCACTTCCCCTCTCCCCCGCCTCTCCTTTGTTTACCTCCCCTCTCCCCCGCCTCTCCTGTGTTTACCTCCCCTCTCCCCCCGCCTCTCCTCTGTTTACCTCCCCTCTCCCCCGCCTCTCCTCTGTTTACCTCCCCTCTCCCCCGCCTCTCCTCTGTTCACCTCCCTCTCCCCCCGCCTCTCCTCTGTTCACCTCCCCTCTCCCCCGCCTCTCTTCTGTTCACCTCCCCTCTCCCCCGCCTCTCCTCTGTTTACCTCCCCTCTCCCCCGCCTCTCCTCTGTTTACCTCCCCTCTCCCCCGCCTCTCCTCTGTTTATCTCCCCTCTCCCCCGCCTCTCTTCTGTTCACCTCCTCTCTCTCCCCCCGCCTCTGCTCTGTTTACCTCCCCTCTCCCCCGCCTCTCCTCTGTTTACCTCCACTCTCCCCCGCCTCTCTTCTGTTCACCTCCCTCTCTCCCCCTCCTCTCCTCTGTTCACCTCCCCTCTCTCCCCCACCTCTCTTCTGTTCACCTCCCCTCTCCCCCGCCTCTCCTCTGTTTACCTCCCCTCTCCACCCACCTCTCTTCTGTTCACCTCCCTCTCCCCCGCCTCTCCTCTGTTTACCTCCCCTCTCCACCCACCTCTCTTCTGTTCACCTCCCCTCTCTCCCCCCACCTCTCTTCTGTTCACCTCCCCTCTCCCCCCGCCTCTCCTCTGTTTACCTCCCCTCTCCCCCGCCTCTCTTCTGTTCACCTCCCTCTCTCCCCCTCCTCTCCTCTGTTCACCTCCCCTCTCTCCCCCACCTCTCTTCTGTTCACCTCCCCTCTCCCCCCGCCTCTCCTCTGTTTACCTCCCCTCTCCACCCACCTCTCTTCTGTTCACCTCCCCTCTCCCCCCTGAGTCAATGTGCATGGGTGCCATGTAGTAATGAGGCTATATAGCAGGAGTGCCAGTACTGAGTCAATGTGCATGGGTACCAGGTAGTAATGAGGCTATATACAGTACAGGGAGTACCAGTACTGAGTCAATGTGCATGGGTACCAGGTAGTAATGAGGCTATATATAGGGAGTACCAGTACTGAGTCAATGTGCATGGGTACCAGGTAGTAATGAGGCTATATATAGGGAGTACCAGTACTGAGTCAATGTGCATGGGTACCAGGTAGTAATGAGGCTATATAGCAGGAGTGCCAGTACTGAGTCAATGTGCAGGGGTACCAGGTAGTAATGTGGCTATATACAGTACAGGGAGTACCAGTACTGAGTCAATGTGCAGGGGTACCAGGTAGTAATGAGGCTATATACAGGGAGTACCAGTACTGAGTCAATGTGCAGGGGTACCAGGTAGTAATGAGGCTATATACAGGGAGTACCAGTACTGAGTCAATGTGCAGGGGTACGAGATAGTTGAGGTAATATGTACAGGTAGGTAGGGGTATAAGTGACGAGGCAATCAGAATAGATAATAAACAGAGTAGCAGCAGCACACGTGGAGAATGTGAAAGTGTGTACATGTGTGTGAGTGTGGAGTCAATATGCATGTCTGTGTCTGTTTTGTGTGTGTGTGCGTATGTAATGTGTAGTGCTGAGCGATTAAATGAAAATTGAGATTCAGTTGAAGTCGGAAGTTTACATACACCATAACCAAAAACATTTAAACTCCTTGCTCGCACACACTTTTTCAGTTCTGCCCACAAATGTTCAATGGGATTGAGGTCAGGACTTTGTGATGGCTACCCCAATACCTGGACTTTGTTGTCCTTAAGTCATTTTGACACAACTTTGGAAGTATGCTTGGGGCCATTGTCCATTTGGAAGACCCATTTGCGACCAAGCTTTAACTTCCTGACTGATGTCTTAAGATGTTGCTTCAATATATCCACATCACTGATCTTCCTCACGATGCCATCTATTTTGTGAAGTGCACCAGTCCCTCCTGCAGCAAAGCACCCTCACAACATGATGCTGCCACCCCCGTGCTTCACGGTTGGGATGGTGTTCTTCGGCTTTTTCATCCAAACATAACAATTGTCAATATGGCCAAACAGTCCTATTTTTTTTTATCAGACCAGAGGACATTTCTCCATGATCTTTGTCCCCATGTGCAGTTGCAAACCGTAGTCTGGCTTTTTTATGGCGGTTTTGGTTGGAGCAATGGCTTCTTCCTTGCCGAGCGGCCATTCAGGTTATGTTGATATAGGACTTGTTTTACTATGGATATAGACACTTTTGTACCTGTTTCCTCCAGCATCTTCACAAGGTCCTTTGCTGTTGTTCTGGGATTGATTTGCACTTTTCGCACCAAATTACGTTCATCTCTAGGAGACAGAACGTGTCTCCTTTCTGAGCAGTATGATGGCTGTGTGGTACCATGGTTATTATACTTGCACACTATTGTTTGTACAGATAAATGTGGTAGCTTCAGGCATTTGGAAATTGTTCCCAAGGGTGAACAAGACTTGTGGAGGTCTACAATGTATTTCTGAGGACTGATTTCTTTTGATTTTCCCATGATGTCAAGTAAAGAGGCACTGAGTTTGAAGGAAGGCCTTGAAATACATCCACAGGTACTCAAATGATGTCAATTAGCCTATCAGAAGCTTCTAAAGCCATGACATACATTTCTGTTTCAAGAAACAGTGAACTTAGTGTATGTAAACTTCTGTCCCACTGGAATTGTGATACAGTGAATTATAAGTGAAATAATCTGTCTGTAAACAATTGTTGGGAAAATTACTTGTGTCATGCACCAAGTAGATGTCCTAACCGACTTGCCAAAACTATAGTTAGTTATCAAGACATTTGTGGAATGGTTGAAGAACGAGTTTTAATGACTCCAACGTAAGTGTATGCAAACCTACGAATTCAACTGTATTTTACATTTTTTGATCAACTAATTGACCTACGTCGGTTCAATTATTTGAATTCCAATTTGTTCATTTATTTTCGGATAGTGCAACGCACAGTTTCTCTTGAGATAAATCAGACCAAGCCTGAACAGTACAATGTAGTAGGGAGTTGTAGTTTACAACACGCCAATATTTAACATTTAATGACGCAGACAATTACATTGATGGAATCTACAATTTACCCCCTAAATAAATAAAAAATTAAAAAATTATAACATTAAAAAAACTACAATGACCGTAATCCATTGCGCGCTTACTTGTCCTGTCTGTGTGGTGCAGACACTGAGGCGGACAGAAAAGGGATGGAGAGCAGCTTCTTCGTGAAGTATATCTACCTGAAAATACATGATCTAAGTGATTGATAGTTGGTATTCAGCAGTCATAAAAGTATGCCTTATTTACTTTAAAGAACTACTCAAATATTTTCCTCATAAAATATCTTCCTCAGACAGTAAAGGAAGCAGCTATAGCGAGTTGAAATGATGACTTAATGAAATCATAAAGACATCAAATACGCCTAAAACAAATGTAGTATACACTACAAATGAAATATTTTTTAAAAGTAAAGTAATGTGAATACATTGTGGTTAATATGTGTAATGTGCAGTCACTACCACTACCAGCATTCAACCGACATAATGCATAGTGTATTTAATGTCCCCAAAAAATTGTGAAACCAAAATCAATCAGTCCAGTGAGTTTGCATAGAGTCAGTGTATGAGTGTCAATACAATAGTCAGGGTAGCCATTTGATTAACTTGGGGGTAGAAGCTGTTCAAGTTCCTTTTGGTCCAAGAATTGGCGCTCCGGTACCGCTTGCCGTGCGGTAGAAGAGTGAACAGTCTATGACTTGGGTGGCTGGGTTCTTTGACAATTTTCTGGGCCTTCCTCTGACACCGCCTGGTATAGAGGTCCTGGACGGCAGGGAGCTCGGCCCCAGTGATGTACTGGGCCGTCTACATCACCCTCTGTAGCGCCTTGAGATTGAGTGCGGTGCAGTGGCCATACCAACCGGTGATGGAGCCAGTCAAGATGCTCTCAATGGTGCAGCTGTAGAACTCTTTGAGGATCTGAGGGGCCATACCAAATCTTTTCAGCCTCCTGAAGGGGAAGAGGCGCTGTCGTGCCTTCTTTACGACTGTGCTGGTGTGAGAGGACCATGTTAAGTCCTTAGTTTTGTGGACAAAGAGGAACTTGAAGCTCTCGACCTGTACCACTACAGCCCCATCGATGTGGATGGGGGTGTGCTCACCCCTCTGTTTTCAGCTCCATTGACTTGCAGACATTGAGGGAGAAGTTGTTGTCCCTGCACGGCACTGCCAGGTCTCTGACCTCCTCCCTGTAGGCTGTCTCATCATCATCAATGATCAGGCCTACCACCGTCGTGTCGCCAGCAAACAAGATGATGATGTTGGAGTCGTGCGTGGCCACACAATCGTAGGTGAACAGGGAGTACAGGAGGGGATTAAGCATACACCCCCGAGGGACCCCTGTGTTGAGGGTCAGTGTGGCAGATGTGTTGTTACCTACCCTCATCCCCTGCAGACAGCCCATCAGAAAGTCCAGGATCCAGTTGCAGAGGGAAGTGTTTGGTACCAGGGTTCCAACCTTGTGGATGAGCTTGGAGAGGATTATGGTTTTGAAAGCTGAGATGTAGTCAATGAACAGCATTCTCACAGGTATTACTCTTGTCCAGGTGGGAGGGACGAGTCTGGAATGCAATACAGATGGCATCATCTGTGAATCTGTTGGGGTGGTATGTGAATTGGAGTGGGTCCAGGGTGACTGGGATGATGGTGTGGATGTGAGCCATGATGTGAGCCATGTCTTTCAAAGTATTTCATGGTTACAGATGTGAGTGCTACGGAACGATAGTCATTTAGGCAGGTCTGCTTGAAATATCTTGGTATTACAGACTGGGACAAGGAAATGTTGAAAATGTCCGTGAAGACACTTGCCAGCTGGTCTGTGCATGTTCTGTGAATGTGCCCTGTTATTCCATCTGGCCCAGCGGCCTTGCAAATGTTAACCTGTTTAAAAGTCTTTCTCACATCGGTGACGGAGAGCGAGATCACACAGTCATCCAGAACAACAGGGGCTCTCATGCCTGGCCCGGTATTGTTTGCCTCGAACCGAGCACAGAAGGCATTCAGCTCATCTGGGAAGTTTGCATCACTGGGAAATTCACAGCTGGCTTTCCCTTTGTAATCTGTAATAGTCTGCAAACCCTGCCACATCCAACTGGCGTCGGAGCCGTGTCACGCCTTGGTCTTAGTATTTTGTGTTTTCTTTATTTATTTGGTCAGGCCAGGGTGTGACATGGGGCGGCAGGGTAGCCTAGTGGTTAGAGCGTTGGACTAGTAACGGAAAGGTTGCAAGTTCGAATCCCTGAGCTGACAAGGTACAAATCTGTCGTTCTGCCCCTGAACAGGCAGTTAACCCACTGTTCCTAGGCCGTCATTGAAAATAAGAATTTGTTCTCAACTGACTTGCCTAGTAAAAAAAAAAATTGTGGTGTGTTTTTGTCTTAGGAGTTTTGTGGGGTGTTACGTAGTCTATGGCTGCCTGAGGCGGTTCTCAATCAGAGTCAGGTGATTGTCGTTGTCTCTGATTGGGAACCATATTTAGGCAGCCATATTCTGTGAGTGTTTTCGTGGGTGATTGTTCCTGTCTCTGTGTTTGTGTTTGCACCAGATAGGGCTGTTTCGGTTTTCATTATTTCATTTAATTATTTTCGTAGTTTCTGCATGTATAGTTTTCCTTCATTAAAATCTATCATGAATCATCATCACGCTGCATTTTGGTCCGATCCTTGTTCTACCTCTTCATCAGAGGAGGAGATAGAAGAGAGCCGTGTAAGCCGGTGTAGTAGGATTCTAGCTTATTCCTATATTGACCTTTTCTATGATTGATGGCTCGTCGGAGGTCGTAGTGGGATGTTTTATAAGTATACATGTCCATGTCCCATTCCTTGAAGGCGGTAGCTCTAGCCTTTTGCGCAGCGCTGATACTGCCTGTAATCCATGGCTTTTGGTTAGGGTACGTACGTACAGTCACTGTGTGGACGAAGTCACTTATTGATGAAACCTGTGACTGAGGTGGTGAACTCCTCAATGTTATCGGATGAATCCCTAAACATATTCCAGTGCTAGCAAAGCAGGCTTGTAGCTGAGCATCTGCTTCGTTGGACCACTTCGGACCACAGTAAAAGTGATCCAGAGTGTTAGCGCCTCTTGTGGTGCAGCAGATGTGTAGGTAAAAGTGGGGTCAAATGCATTTTAGTCCCTCACGCTAAAGTCTCCGCCCACTAGAAACACTGCCTCTGGGTTAACGTTTTCGTCTTTGTTTATGGTCCCGTACTGCTCGTTGAGTGCCTACTTAATGCCATTCTAATTTTGTGGTGGGATGTACACAGCAGTGATTATTACAGATGAAAGCTCTCTTGGTAGATAAAAACATCTGCAATTTACCATGAGGCATTCTAGTTCAGATGAACAAAAGCTGGAGAAAAGCTGTGCACCAGTTGTTGCACCAGTTTGGTTTTGCCCGAGTCTGCTGTTCGGCCGCGACGAAGCATGAAGAAACCCTTGAGTATTATGTCCATATCGCCCGTCAGCAACGTTTTATTACAGGTTTTCACGTCATGTTGATAGGAAACTCTCACACATTGGTAGGAAACTCTCACACGTTGGTAGGAAACTCTCACACGTTGGTAGGAAACTCTCACACATTGGTAGGAAACTCTCACACGTTGGTAGGAAACTCTCACACGTTGATAGGAAACTCTCACACATTGGTAGGAAACTCTCACACGTTGATAGGAAACTCTCACACATTGGTAGGAAACTCTCACACGTTGGTAGGAAACTCTCACACGTTGATAGGAAACTCTCACACATTGGTAGGAAACTCTCACACGTTGATAGGAAATTCTCACACGTTGATAGGAAACTCTCACACATTGGTAGGAAACTCTCACACGTTGATAGGAAATTCTCACACTTTGATAGGAAACTCTCACACATTGGTAGGAAACTCTCACACGTTGATAAGAAACTCTCACTCCTTGGTAGGAAACTCTCACTCCTTGGTAGGAAACTCTCACACATTGATAGGAAACTCTCACACATTGGTAGGAAACTCTCACACATTGTTAGGAAATTCTCACACGTTGGTAGGAAACTCTCACACATTGTTAGGAAATTCTCACACGTTGATAGGAAACTCTCACACATTGATAGGAAATTCTCACACGTTGATAGGAAACTCTCACACATTGATAGGAAACTCTCACACGTTGGTAGGAAACTCTCACACGTTGATAGGAAACTCTCACACATTGATAGGAAACTCTCACACGTTGATAGGAAACTCTCACACATTGATAGGAAACTCTCACACGTTGATAGGAAACTCTCACACATTGATAGGAAACTCTCACACGTTGATAGGAAACTCTCACACATTGGTAGGAAACTCTCACACGTTGGTAGGAAACTAGGAAACTCTCACACATTGATAGGAAACTCTCACTCCTTGGTAGGAAACTCTCACACATTGATAGGAAACTCTCACACATTGGTAGGAAACTCTCACACATTGGTAGGAAACTCTCACACATTGGTAGGAAACTCTCACACGTTGGTAGGAAACTCTCACACATTGATAGGAAACTCTCACACGTTGATAGGAAACTCTCACACGTTGGTAGGAAACTCTCACACGTTGGTAGGAAACTCTCACACGTTGATAGGAAACTCTCACACGTTGGTAGGAAACTCTCACACATTGATAGGAAACTCTCACACATTGGTAGGAAACTCTCACACATTGATAGGAAACTCTCACACGTTGATAGGAAACTCTCATTCATTGGTAGGAAACTCTCACACATTGATAGGAAACTCTCACACATTGATAGGAAACTCTCACACGTTGGTAGGAAACTCTCACACATTGATAGGAAACTCTCACACATTGATAGGAAACTCTCACACGTTGATAGGAAACTCTCATTCGTTGGTAGGAAACTCTCACACATTGATAGGAAACTCTCACACATTGATAGGAAACTCTCACACATTGATAGGAAACTCTCACACATTGATAGGAAACTCTCACACATTGGTAGGAAACTCTCACACATTGATAGGAAACTCTCACACGTTGATAGGAAACTCTCATTCGTTGGTAGGAAACTCTCACACATTGATAGGAAACTCTAACTCATTGGTAGGAAACTCTCACACATTGATAGGAAACTCTCACACATTGGTAGGAAACTCTCACACATTGATAGGAAACTCTCACACGTTGATAGGAAACTCTCATTCGTTGGTAGGAAACTCTCACACATTGATAGGAAACTCTAACTCATTGGTAGGAAACTCTCACACATTGATAGGATACTCTCACACATTGGTAGGCAACTCTCACACATTGATTGGAAACTCTCACACATTGGTAGGAAACTCTCACACGTTGATAGGAAACTCTCACACGTTGGTAGGAAACTCTCACACGTTGGTAGGAAACTCTCACACGTTGGTAGGAAACTCTCACACGTTGGTAGGAAACTCTCACACATTGATAGGAAACTCTCACACATTGGTAGATCAAAAGTAGTTTGCATCATAGGTGATAATGATGTGAGCTTTCTGTACAAACAAAATAAGGATAAACATGAAAAAATGTACTAAGGAGCAAAATAGCTATGTTGGGTTGGAGTACGTAAGATGTCCATCATCTCCATCAGCGATATCTTCCTCTCCTCTCCCCTTCTCGTTTCCTCTGATCCCCAACCCCCAATGCCACTCATCCACTGCCAGCCTGCCAATTAAAAGGCTGATTAAAACCGACAAAGTGTCTCCAAATGAAGAAAGAGCTGGTGGAGGTCTTTACTGCTGAAGCCTGTCAATTATACAGCTAGAGGGGATCGGAGAGCGGGAGGTGAGGAAGGAAGGGGGCAGGCAATACCATGCAGGGTAGGAGAGAAGGAGACAACATGGTTGAATGATACTCTACTGTGTGAAATGTGCAGGACCATAATGGCCCTTTTGCTGGGAAAGCAACACAAGACACACAGACTGAACTTTAGTGAGAGACAGTTGCCCCAGTAGGCTCATGAAGAAGGACTTATGTCTGGGTCGACGGTCCCCAAACTGGCCTGAAATACATGAGGGCAGGAAGGGAGGAACAGAACGATGACAGAGATAGAGACAAAGAGAGGAGAAGAAAACCCTGGCTGCTGTGTAACCTTCCCTATTAGACTGTCCCCTCTCTCAGCTCATCTCGTCTTTCTCGCCACCTCTCATTTCATGTCAGTACTGTAAGTCAGAAAAGTCCCAAAGTGATGGGCTCAATAGCAAAGCACTCAATCCCACATAAAGCACCCACGGTGCACATCAGCAGCTAAAATATGATGGGCTTCAGGAGCTCATAAATCTTGTTTTTGCGGGACGACGATGAGAGGAGAAGGGAGGAGGCCCAGTCTCTCTCTCCAGCATCGTTACTGCTGCTTTCCTCCCTCCCCAAGGCCCATTCCTACTCCATTTAAGCTAAATGTCAACTTTTCAACACCATTTATCTTTGAGTTCCCATAGTTGCCATTTGTTTTAACACGAAGAGAGAAAAATGAGAAAATAAGTCAACAGGAAGACCTATTCAAAGAGTGTGTTGTCAGACTCAGGGGCTTTCCAAGGGCTGAGTGGAGGGTAGGAGCAGTTTGTCCTTTTGGTAAAAAAGTGCAGTAACCAAGTAACCAGAGAGATAAAATAGATCCCAGATGCCTGACGAGCCACTACTTGTTCTGGAGCCAATAATGGGAGTCGTAAAAATAGCTACTTGCTTATAAGAATGTACCTGCAAAGAACAATGACACAAAGAACAGCTGAATTCTAACACTGTAATAAGACTACATTAATTATATTTTTTGTAATATACATATTATTTGTGATATTTGTATCATTAAGAAGTTAATAATATTCTTTCAGTTAAATCGGAATGGTTTTTCTACTCCTTGAGATTCCAAACGGATGTGAGGATCTCTGGTCAAGGCACAATCCAGATGGTAGTGGATTAAGAAATAAAACTATTTCTAGGTTGGTGGGCAAAGGTTGTGTGGAGAGACAGCACCTTTGGGACTTCCCCAAACTTTCTGTCAGTGTCTGGTGGAGTAAATACCTTCCTTCAGGCACCAACCAAGTCTCTGACCAACATAGTGGTTAGTGATGCAGTGGAAATCAGCAGGCTTGGGCTTAGTGAAAAAACACCATTCAACAACTCCTGCTCAATAAAACCTGATACAGATAGCTGAGCATCCGTTTCATTTATTCATGTTCTCTGCTATTTTAGTAATAGACAGCACCTCTCTTTAAGGCTGGTCTGTTTCTGTTCTGCTGTGGGAGGAGAGTGTGTGTGTGTGTGTGTGTGTGTGTGTGTGTGTGTGTGTGTGTGTGTGTGTGTGTGTGTGTGTGTGTGTGTGTGTGTGTGTGTGTGTGTGTGTGTGTGTGTGTGTGTGTGTGTGTGTGTGTGTGTGTGTGTGTGTGTGTGTGTGTGTGTGTGTGTGTGTGTGTGTGTGAATGTGCATTGTGCCTACACAGCCATTTCTTCATCTATTGTGTGTGTGTGTGTGTGTGTGTGTGTGTGTGTGTGTGTGTGTGTGTGTGTGTGTGTGTGTGTGTGTGTGTGTGTGTGTGTGTGTGTGTGTGCTGTGCTAGCAGATATACAACAGGCTGAGTGAGGTGGTAGTAAAGCCTACACACTGACCATCTGGACATAGAGCCTCCTGAAACACACTGACTGACTTCAATCTCCCCCTGTGTCTATCTCTCTTTCTCTCTCTATCTCTCTTTCTCGGCACAGAGAAAGGGATAAATAGAGAAAGAGAATGATTGAGAGAAAGTGAGTCAAAGAGAAAGATATCCAGGAGAGAGAGAGAGAGAGAGAGAGAGAGAGAGAGAGAGAGAGAGAGAGAGAGAGTCAGAGATCGAGAGAGAAAGGGCACAATTTTTCAAACAAAGTCTCAGTCCGTGGGGGCATGCATTAAACATAGTGTGAGACAGAGCTCACCCTTTCTACTCTATTGGCTTATTCAGTGGGGAGGAAACCGGTGTTAATATTTCATGGGCCAGGCAAAAGAATGAAGAGGTGTACACTCATGGGACAGGACGGACAGGAGAGTTCTGCGTCGTCGCCCACCTGCCCCCATCCTCCCAGGAGCGAGGCTTCAGATGTGGCCAGGGGTGTGTGTGTGTGTGTGTGTGTGTGTGTGTGTGTGTGTGTGTGTGTGTGTGTGTGTGTGTGTGTGTGTGTGTGTGTGTGTGTGTGTGTGTGTGTGTGTGTGTGTGTGTGTGTGTGTGTGTGTGTGTGTGTGTGTGTGTGTGTGTGCTGTGTGTGTGTGTGTGTTTCTCTCTCTCCCCAGTGCGCAGGCAGTCGGTGACAATATGAACTGACAGCGGCGTAGCGAGGCTGACTGGACAACACACACCATCATTCAGTCCATTAGGTTAGGCTGAGCCGCCAGTCCCTCAACTGATGAGGCCGAGAGGAGAAGAGAAGGGACCGTATCCATCATCACTGCCCCTCTGATATGGGACACCTGTCCACATCCAGCCTCACGATCTGCAATACCAAACTCCTCCAAAATAATTGAGTTTGACTCCAGAGAGGGAACTACTGGAGGACATGTTGGGGAGCGAAGCTGCACTGCTTCCTTTAGCTTGGGACTTCTGTTATTTGTTACTTTAAAAGGAGTCACTATCTGCACTGTGAATGTGGTGCCAGGAAAACAACCTCTTCCTCAACGTCACTAAGACCAAGGAGCTGATCGTGTTCTACAGGAAACAGGGGGGCGAGGATGCCCCCATCCACATAGATGAGGCTAAAGTGGGGTGGGTCGAGAGCTTCAAGTTCCTCTGTGTCCAAATCACTAAGGACTTAAAATGGTCCACACCCAAGCAAACAGTCATGAAGAAGGCGCAACAGCACCTCTTCCCCGTCAGAAGATTATCCAGCTGTCCTATTGAGAGCATCTTGACTGGTTCCAGCACTGCTTGGTACGGCAACAGCACCACCCTCAATCGCATGGCGCTACAGAAGGTTGTGCGGACAGCCCAGTACATCACTGGGGTCGAGCTCCCTGCCGTCCATGACCTCAATATCAGGGGGTGTGAAAGGAAAGCACATACAATTCTGAATGACTCCATCCACCCAAGCCATAGACTGTTGTCTCTGCTTCAGCATGGCAAGCGGTATCAGAGCATCAAGTCTGACACCAACAGGCTACTGAACAGCTTCTATCCCCATGCCATAAGACTGCTAAGAAGCTGACAAAATGGCTATACGGATTATCTTCATTGACCATTCTATTATACATTTTTTAAATGACTGACTCTATGCACACTCACATGCTGACGCTATACACACTACATTCTCACAGACACTCACACTGATACAACATCATACATACACTTCATCTGCTCACATACAACACGCACACACATTCATACTGACTCTACTCTCTCTGTACAGTTCCCGCTCAGCCCAGTCAAAACTGTTCGCTGCTCTGGCTCCCCAATGGTGGAACACACTCCCTCACGACGCCAGGACAGCGGAGTCAATCACCACCTTCCGGAGACACCTGAAACCCCACCTCTTTAAGGAATACCTAGGATAGGATAAAGTAATCCTTCTCACCCCCCCCCCCCCCCTTAAAAGATTTAGATGCACTATTGTAAAGTGGCTGTTCCACTGGATGTCATAAGGTGAATGCTAAATGACTTAAATGTAAATGTAAATGTACAAACACGCGCACACACTGGCATACAATCATCATTTACAGTGTCGCTACTCTGTTTGTCATATATCCTGATGCCTAATCACCTCGACCTCTACCAGTCCAGTATCTCTGTACACTGTAAATATGGTATTGGCAATATATAGTTACTGACCCTGAAACTGATCCTGTATATAGGTACTGACCCTGAAACTAATCCTGTATATAGTTACTGACCCTGAAACTGATCCTGTATATAGGTACTGATCCTGTATATAGTTACTGACCTTGAAACTGATCCTGTATATAGTTACTGATCCTGAAACTGATCCTGTATATAGTTACTGATCCTGTATATAGTTACTGATCCTGGCACTGATCCTGTATATAGTTACTGACCCTGAAACTAATCCTGTATACAGCTTACTGACCTTGAAACTGATCCTGTATATAGTTACTGACCCTGAAACTGATCCTGTATATAGTTACTGACCCTGAAACTGATCCTGTATATAGTTACTGACCCTGAAACTGATCCTGTATATAGTTACTGACCCTGAAACTGATCCTGTATATAGGTACTGATCCTGTATATAGTTAATGACCCTGAAACTAATCCTGTATATAGTTACTGATCCTGGAACTGATCCTGTATATAGTTACTGACCTTGAAACTGATCCTGTATATAGTTACTGATCCTGAAACTGATCCTGTATATAGTTACTGATCCTGTATATAGTTACTGATCCTGGCACTGATCCTGTATATAGTTACTGACCCTGAAACTGATCCTGTATATAGTTACTGATCCTGTATATAGTTACTGACCTTGAAACTGATCCTGTATACAGCTTACTGTCCCTGAAACTAATCCTGTATATAGTTACTGACCTTGAAACTGATCCTGTATATAGTTACTGATCCTGAAACTGATCCTGTATATAGTTACTGATCCTGTATATAGTTACTGATCCTGTATATAGTTACTGATCCTGGCACTGATCCTGTATACAGCTTACTGACCCTGAAACTGATCCTGTATATAGTTACTGATCCTGAAACTGATCCTGTATATAGTTACTGATCCTGTATATAGTTACTGATCCTGGCACTGATCCTGTATATAGTTACTGACCCTGAAACTAATCCTGTATACAGCTTACTGACCTTGAAACTGATCCTGTATATAGTTACTGACCCTGAAACTGATCCTGTATATAGTTACTGATCCTGTATATAGTTACTGACCTTGAAACTGATCCTGTATACAGCTTACTGTCCCTGAAACTAATCCTGTATATAGTTACTGACCCTGAAACTGATCCTGTATATAGTTACTGATCCTGTATATAGTTACTGATCCTGTATATAGTTACTGATCCTGTATATAGTCACTGATCCTGGCACTGATCCTGTATATAGTTACTGACCCTGAAACTAATCCTGTATATAGTTACTGACCCTGAAACTGATCCTGTATATAGTTACTGACCCTGAAACTGATCCTGTATATAGTTACTGACCCTGAAACTGATCCTGTATATAGTTACTGACCTTGAAACTGATCCTGTATATAGTTACTGACCTGGAAACTGATCCTGTATATAGTTACTGACCCTGAAACTGATCCTGTATATAGTTACTGACCCTGAAACTGATCCTGTATATAGTTACTGACCTTGAAACTGATCCTGTATACAGCTTACTGTCCCTGAAACTAATCCTGTATATAGTTACTGACCCTGAAACTGATCCTGTATATAGTTACTGATCCTGTATATAGTTACTGACCCTGGAACTGATCCTGTATACAGTTACTGACCCTGGAACTGATCCTGTATATAGTTACTGACCCTGAAACTGATCCTGTATATAGTTACTGACCTTGAAACTGATCCTGTATATAGTTACTGACCTTGAAACTGATCCTGTATATAGTTACTGACCCTGAAACTGATCCTGTATATAGTTACTGATCCTGAAACTGATCCTGTATATAGTTACTGACCTTGAAACTGATCCTGTATATAGTTACTGACCTTGAAACTGATCCTGTATATAGTTACTGACCTTGAAACTGATCCTGTATATAGTTACTGACCCTGAAACTGATCCTGTATATAGTTACTGACCTTGAAACTGATCCTGTATATAGTTACTGACCCTGAAACTGATCCTGTATATAGTTACTGATCCTGAAACTGATCCTGTATATAGTTACTGACCTTGAAACTGATCCTGTATATAGTTACTGACCTTGAAACTGATCCTGTATATAGTTACTGACCTTGAAACTGATCCTGTATATAGTTACTGACCCTGAAACTGATCCTGTATATAGTTACTGATCCTGGAACTAATCCTGTATATAGTTACTGACCCTGAAACTAATCCTGTATATAGTTACTGACCCTGGAACTGATCCTGTATATAGTTACTGACCCTGGAACTGATCCTGTATATAGTTACTGATCCTGTATATAGGTACTGACCCTGAAACTAATCCTGTATATAGTTACTGACCCTGGAACTGATCCTGTATATAGTTACTGACCCTGGAACTGATCCTGTATACAGTTACTGACCCTGGAACTGATCCTGTATATAGTTACTGACCCTGGCACTGATCCTGTATATAGCTTACTGACCCTGGAACTAATCCTGTATATAGTTACTGACCCTGGAACTGATCCTGTATACAGTTACTGACCCTGGAACTGATCCTGTATATAGTTACTGACCCTGGAACTAATCCTGTATATAGTTTACTGTCCCTGAAACTGATCCTGTATATAGTTACTGACCCTGAAACTGATCCTGTATATAGTTACTGACCCTGAAACTGATCCTGTATATAGTTACTGACCTTGAAACTGATCCTGTATACAGCTTACTGTCCCTGAAACTAATCCTGTATATAGTTACTGACCCTGAAACTGATCCTGTATATAGTTACTGATCCTGTATATAGTTACTGACCCTGGAACTGATCCTGTATACAGTTACTGACCCTGGAACTGATCCTGTATATAGTTACTGACCCTGAAACTGATCCTGTATATAGTTACTGACCTGAAACTGATCCTGTATATAGTTACTGACCTTGAAACTGATCCTGTATATAGTTACTGACCCTGAAACTGATCCTGTATATAGTTACTGATCCTGAAACTGATCCTGTATATAGTTACTGACCTTGAAACTGATCCTGTATATAGTTACTGACCTTGAAACTGATCCTGTATATAGTTACTGACCTTGAAACTGATCCTGTATATAGTTACTGACCCTGAAACTGATCCTGTATATAGTTACTGACCTTGAAACTGATCCTGTATATAGTTACTGACCCTGAAACTGATCCTGTATATAGTTACTGATCCTGAAACTGATCCTGTATATAGTTACTGACCTTGAAACTGATCCTGTATACAGTTACTGACCTTGAAACTGATCCTGTATATAGTTACTGACCTTGAAACTAATCCTGTATATAGTTACTGACCCTGAAACTGATCCTGTATATAGTTACTGATCCTGGAACTAATCCTGTATATAGTTACTGACCCTGAAACTAATCCTGTATATAGTTACTGACCCTGGAACTGATCCTGTATATAGTTACTGACCCTGGAACTGATCCTGTATATAGTTACTGATCCTGTATATAGGTACTGACCCTGAAACTAATCCTGTATATAGTTACTGACCCTGGAACTGATCCTGTATATAGTTACTGACCCTGGAACTGATCCTGTATACAGTTACTGACCCTGGAACTGATCCTGTATATAGTTACTGACCCTGGCACTGATCCTGTATATAGCTTACTGACCCTGGAACTAATCCTGTATATAGTTACTGACCCTGGAACTGATCCTGTATACAGTTACTGACCCTGGAACTGATCCTGTATATAGTTACTGACCCTGGAACTAATCCTGTATATAGTTTACTGTCCCTGAAACTAATCCTGTATATAGTTACTGATCCTGGCACTGATCCTGTATATAGTTACTGATCCTGGCACTGATCCTGTATATAGTTACTGATCCTAGAAATGATCCTGTATATAGTTACTGACCCTGAAACTGATCCTGTATATAGTTACTGATCCTGGCACTGATCCTGTATATAGGTACTGATCCTGGAACTGATCCTGTATATAGTTACTGATCCTGGAACTGATCCTGTATATAGTTACTGACCCTGAAACTGATCCTGTATATAGTTACTGATCCTGGCACTGATCCTGTATATAGTTACTGACCCTGGAACTGATCCTGTATATAGTTACTGACCCTGAAACTGATCCTGTATATAGTTACTGATCCTGGAACTGATCCTGTATATAGGTACTGATCCTGGAACTGATCCTGTATATAGTTACTGATCCTGTATATAGTTACTGATCCTGGAACTGATCCTGTATATAGTTACTGATCCTGGCACTGATCCTGTATATAGTTACTGACCCTGAAACTGATCCTGTATATAGTTACTGACCCTGAAACTGATCCTGTATATAGTTACTGACCCTGAAACTGATCCTGTATATAGTTACTGTCCCTGAAACTGATCCTGTATATAGTTACTGACCCTGAAACTGATCCTGTATATAGTTACTGACCCTGAAACTGATCCTGTATATAGCTGACTGACCCTGAAACTGATCCTGTATATAGTTACTGACCCTGAAACTAATCCTGTATATAGTTACTGATCCTGAAACTGATCCTGTATATAGTTACTGACCCTGAAACTGATCCTATATATATTGCTTACTTACTTCTCCTGTTCTTATTTCTATTTCTCGTGTTTTTGTTCTACTTTTTGTTCTACTTTCTTTTATAGTACTACTGATATTGATTACTGCATTGTTGGAAAGAGCCATGGAAAGAAAGCCATTTCCCTGTACTTGTGCACGTGACAATAAAACTTGAAACTAGACACTACACTTTCCTTTTAGGACAATCAAGTAGCAAAGCTTTAATGGCCAGCTGTAATATGCTGCCATGTAAAAGGACCATCCTACACTGGCACCTCTCAAGCCTCAGCTTCTAGAAATTGAGAGAAAAAGGGCGGAGCAGAGAGAGCAGTTAACAACAGTAGTGGGCAGCTAGTAGGGAACAGCAGCTCTAAGAGACACTGACTAGATCCCCAGAGAGCTGCAGCCAGTGCTGGGCTGCGACCTCAAAAAGCACCCTATTCCCCTCATAGTGCACTACTTTTGATTAGGGCCCCTTGGGATGCCGCGCCAGAGTGAGGAGGCAGGCGGAGCAGGAGGACAGTCCTTTGTTGCAGTAGGAGTCGTGGGCTGCTGAATTCCCTGCTTCAGCGATTCTTCATGGGGACAGCTCCCGAGGGGTGCCAGACTCCTCTCCTCTCTCTCCCAGGGCTCCCCCACTGTGACCGACGTCCACCTTCTGTTCTTCTGTGGTGAAGGAGAGCTTCGTTAGGGGAAAATGGGCCACTATCTGACCCATTTCACTGACTCACTCAAACTGCTTAAACGCAACTGTCCTAAAAGCCTTCAGTTGATGGGAAGAGGTCAAGCATAGAATCCTCTGGGCTGGTGTGGCGAGCACACTCTTGGGAGTACACAGGATGGAGTTAGGATGGTGTTGTGTAGATTATGGTTGATGGCCAGAAAATGAAGACTTTAACAAACACACAAGCACATACACGTTTAGTAGTTCTACTAAGCATAGCCCTGTTAAATTTGTATAATAAAAGTTGTGTACCAGCTTAGTCACCAGAGGGCCTGTCTGATCTGTCCTACCATGCGTCATATTCAGTCACTGACTGCACTACCCTGTGTTATCAGTATCAGCCAGGTCAACCTGCACAGCCACCTTGAGGATGTATTTTCATCATGTGGATGAAAAAGACTCGGAAGGAGAGGATGAGAAGGGGGAGGATGAGGAAGAGGAACATTGGGAATGGGGGGAGAGGAGAAAGAGGGGTACTAAGAGGAAGTACTAAGAGGAAGTACTCTGATGAGAAGCCTTGCTCCCAGCAGAACCCACAGAACAATCCAGGGATTACAGACAGGTTCTCCCCTGGAACCATAAGAGGTTGCTGAATTTTTTTTCATAAACCCATCAAATTCATCAAGGGACTTTTTTTTACTGCCCCCATAAAGCTTGGCGTGATCAATAGAGCCTGTGGTCAGAGAGACATAAAGCTGTTGGGCTGAGGTGGGATTGGGCTGGGACTGGCTTCAGGGTAATCACCCTCCTCTGGAGAGTCCTCGACACCTGGTGGGAGCACCATACTCATATACCTTGTATACCAAGACGTTTTCCCGCCAACTTTACCTTGCCACCTTTTATTTGCTTTTCGGCAACAAAGCCTGTACTTTTATTTTCACCAACCAACCTATTCCTGATTTCAGTAATGTATTTAAAAGTCCCTCCAACCCCTCAGTATAAATGTTGCCTTTCATCTTACCATCTTTGGCAGCCATTAAATCCTGAACATTCTATTGTTGTCCAACATCAAACTTGTCCTTGTCAATCACAAAGCTTCACAGAAATACTTTAGATACATTTAAATGTATATCGTTCTGTCCTTGAGCTGTCCTTGTCTATTGTCACATAAATGCTTTACCCTGGGGGAATGCACACTGCAATTTCATATATTTTTCTAGACTTTGACAGGTAAATATTTAAAAGACCTTATATTTAGTTAATAAATGTGTGGTTAATATGTATACATCTCCAAATTCACTTACTGGTGATTTGTAGTGTATCTTTCTTCAGCCCAAATAGATATTGGAGAGTTTAAAAGAAGAGAAAACCTGTGATGGTGTATCAAAGCCCATATCCAACGTGTATCAAAGCCCATATCCAACGTGTATCAAAGCCCATATCCAACGTGTATCAAAGCTCATATCAAACGTGTATCAAAGCCCATCTCCAACATGTATCAAAGCCCATATCCAACGTGTATCAAAGCCCATATCCAACATGTATCAAAGCCCATATCTAATGTGTATCTAAAGCCCATATCCAACGTGTATCAAAGCCCATATCCAACGTGTATCAAAGCCCATATCCAACGTGTATCAAAGCCCATATCCAATATGTATCAAAGCCCATATCCAACGTGTATCAAAGCCCATATCCAATATGTATCAAAGCCCATATCCAACGTGTATCAAAGCCCATATCCAACATGTATCAAAGCCCATATCCAATATGTATCAAAGCCCATATCCAACATGTATCAAAGCCCATATCCAACATGTATCAAAGCCCATATCCAACGTGTATCAAAGCCCATATCCAACATGTATCAAAGCCCATATCCAACGTGTATCAAAGCCCATATCCAACGTGTATCAAAGCCCATATCCAACGTGTATCAAAGCCCATATCCAATATGTATCAAAGCCCATATCCAATATGTATCAAAGCCCATATCCAACGTGTATCAAAGCCCATATCCAACGTGTATCAAAGCCCATATCCAACGTGTATCAAAGCCCATATCCGATGTGTATCAAAGCCCATATCCAACGTGTATCAAAGCCCATATCCAACGTGTATCAAAGCCCATATCCAACGTGTATCAAAGCCCATATCCAACGTGTATCAAAGCCCATATCCAACGTGTATCAAAGCCCATATCCAACGTGTATGTAAAGCCCATATCCAACGTGTATCAAAGCCCATATCCAACGTGTATGTAAAGCCCATATCCAACGTGTATCAAAGCCCATATCCAACGTGTATCAAAGCCCATATCCAACGTGTATCAAAGCCCATATCCAACGTGTATGTAAAGCCCATATCCAACGTGTATCAAAGCCCATATCCAACGTGTATCAAAGCCCATATCCAACGTGTATCAAAGCCCATATCCAACGTGTATCAAAGCCCATATCCAACGTGTATCAAAGCCCATATCCAACGTGTATCAAAGCCCATATCCAACGTGTATCAAAGCCCATATCCAACGTGTATCAAAGCCCATATCCAACGTGTATCAAAGCCCATATCCAACGTGTATCAAAGCCCATATCCAACATGTATCAAAGCCCATATCCAACGTGTATCTAAAGCCCATATCCAACGTGTATCAAAGCCCATATCCAACGTGTATCAAAGCCCATATCCAACGTGTATCAAAGCCCATATCCAACGTATATCAAAGCCCATATCCAACATGTATCAAAGCTCATATTCAGACCAGTAACATAATTAGACTCAAAATATGCCATGCTATTCTTCAATGTTTTTATAGTATTAGTGCTATAACATTTCTTAGGACCTGGATAAACAAATTGATAATATTTTTTTTTGTCTAGCCAGCTCATATGATCACCCGAACATATCTGATGACGTTGTGAGAAGCCATCTTTTCATTCACCATAACAGGAAAATATAAGGTCATTATTTACTAATTATTTAAGTAGGTTATGGCAAGCTGCTAACCTATTGCCTAAACTCACCAAAGGCGAGCGTGTAAGGCAAGTGTGATTTGTTTTAGAATGCATTGTTTTGAATTATAATGAACCAACCGAAGCCGGGGGTGTGGGTTGTCTGCTTTGACACCGCGCTCAATTAGAACGTGTCTCTATTTTTGTGTTATCACTGGCGCTGTAGTCACATTTTATTTTAAATTAAAAATTGGAACTCATTTGAATTGTAAGAGGTAGCTAAGGGTTGAGGCTTTACCAATTTATCCACTAATGGAAACACAACATCACTATAAACAAAGATCATTCAGGATATGGACTATCCTGCTAGCATACTTCTCCGCCTGTCCTGTCCTTTCCACCCGCATTGCTCTGCTTGCTTCCGTCCCGCCCACTTCTGGTGAGTTTTCCGCTTTACTGTGGAAGGCAGTGGAAGGTCTGAATTTGAACGGAGGAATTTAGAACATGTCGCTGTCAGGTTACCATGACAATGGTCAACAGGGTCAAAGTTGAATGTCTCTTGCTCCTTCCTGTCAAAAGCAATGGCTATATAAACGAAGAATGCTAATCAAAAAAAGTACAAAAATATGGCTTGAAAGAAAATAGTTTTTACAGGCAACATACCTTGAATCCTATGTGAAAGCAGTATAACACCAACTGGAGGATAAGGACAGGAGAGATGTCTCAGACAGAGAGTTACTATTTGACCTAGAAGTCACCTCTAAAGACTCATGAACATTAAACATATTCATGAAAATATTGAACTGAATAATCAACACCGCTCTGTGAACCAGCCATTGTAACGATGCTCCGGATGCAATCTATTTAGCTGGAAGAAGTTCAGTGCTTGAAGTGAGAGTACTTAAGGCCTGAGGTCTGTTTTGACAAGAGAGACACTTTTCTTGGACTGTCAAAGTGTCAGCCAATGATAAGTTTGCTAGTCAGGACAGCAAGAAGTAGAAAGGATGAAGGTGGAGTCACATCACAAATCACAGCGGTCACAGAGAGAGAGTCCCAGGACACCGGGCCACCAGGCTGCAAAGAATGGAGCAGCAAATGAATGCAAAGCTGCATAACACCTTGACAGCTAGCTTGGAAACAATCTCTTACTATGCACGAGATCTACCTCAGGGACGTCGGGCTAATTTCCTGTGAAAACAGCAGACTACTGAAGCGCAGGGTGGATGTAAAGGGGGGGGCCTGGGTGAGGCTGGGCGAGGCTGAGTGCGTTGCTGGTTGTCAGGTTGTACTCTGGTGGACTGACTGACGCAGGAGAGGACTGACAGTACTGGAGAGATGGGGGGGTGGAAGAAGGGGTTGTGTCGGCTCTGGAACAGCTGTGGCGATGACCCCCTCCCTGTCTCGGGGATGGCAGTAATACAGTGTGATTATACACCATGGCTGCTCATATGCATCTCGTTATGGGGGACGCCCTGGTCCTGCCAACACCCTGCATATCTGTGCCCCATTGAACGCCACTCTGTACCCCTGGCACCCCTGAATCTGAGCCACTAACACACAGTAAAGCCGTGTCCATCCCAGAGGATTCTGGGCCACGGAGGTGCCAGACGGGGGGACAGACTGCAATAGAATGTTAATCTCTCTGCCTCTACTGTCTGGGCCTGGGCTGGGCCACATGGCAGAGGTACAGTCCATTGCTCTGTCTGGAAGGAGACTCAACTCCAAATCTAGACTAAGATGTCTGAAAACTAAAGCATACATTACGTTAATCTAGAGGATGGAAGCCATCCATATAGTTCTAATTGGTAGACTACAGATTCATGGAGGAATAGAACAGAACAGTCCCTGTCTGGTACTATAACAAAACAAGCAGTGTTGTGTTACACGGCAAAGACCTGCAGCTAATGAGAACAAACCTTGAATAAATCTGTACACAAATTTGGACAGAGAAACGGCAGCAGCTTCATCAGTGGAACGTGTTGAATAACAACAGCATTCTCTATTAGCAGCAGACACGGCTGTCACAGGGAGCACCGAGCCAGGCTAGGATCACAGCCGTTAGAGCTGCTCAACCAACAAACAAGGGACAACAAACAAAGAAACAAAGAAAGGTCTGGCTGATTGTCAAATATGCTGGCCTTTCTAAATTCTCTTGGAAAAGGCGATATTTTCCTGCAAAGTCTGGGATCATTAATCAAAGAAGCATCTATAGTTCACCTCCTGAAAGCAAAGCCTCCGCCCTAGCTCGTTCTCCCTACCTCCGTCCCCCCTGCCGAGCTGACATCTTCAGTAATTATGTAATTAACACTGGCAGGCCTAATTTCAGAGATAGTGCGCTCTAATTGTGTTCAGACGTTCATTAGTTAAGCCAAACATTCGATAAACCTATCAGCAGCAAGAGCAGTCAGGTGGGGCCAGGGTCCGAAGGCCACTTGTTTTTTGGAACACCATTTCTGTGTCAGTCACTTAATTAGTGTGTTGCTTGATATCGCTGACAGGACAGGTTTCTGTAATTTACCGATAATTACCCTCCTGCTCTGATACAATAAAAAAGTCATTGGTCCCTGCGTAGATAACCAATCATGGCTCAGGCTTTATGTTCCCTGTCCACTTTGTCTGGCTGTCTTTCTAAACACAAATTGCTTAATAGCAGTTTTTTGTTTGCATGGCCAAAACAACGCTTGATTTAAAAGGTAAATGCACCACTAATGGCTTTTGAATTTAGAAGACATATTTAGATACGCATAAAGAAAGACTCTGAATGGAGGCATTCGTACCATGTAACATAATAATGTTAGATAGGGCCCTCCAAACTACTCCGAATTGTCCTAAAATTATTACTGACTGAATTACTTTAGAAACACTATGTCAGGAATTTGGTATACATCTGAAATTCTATATCAAACATTTACCTTTAAATTGGTGAAGTGATTTCTGTCATCCTATAATGATGTTTCAAAGTAGTTTGGTTGAACCCAGGCAGACAGAGTTGGTCCCATGTAACACCCTATCTGTCTTGTGTAGAGCCTGTCCCTGGGATGATTCCTTTAATTAAGAGGGGGCCAAATGCTTAACTAGGCAGAATGTGAGCTGCCACCAGCTAGCTGCCTGGGCTGTACCAATGGGCTGCACTTCAACAGCTCATTCATCAGCCACAGACACAGCCTCCACCGGGCCACCTGTTCTGACACATCACCACACCAGGGAGGAGGAAGTCATTTACATTCTACTGTGCACTGTCGTCGCCCTACTCTTTCACTCCCTTTCCCTCCCTCCCTCCCTCCCCCCCTCCCTCCCTCCCTCCATCCCCTTCCTTTATAACTTTAAAGTTCCCCCTTGACCAGCTCCAGGAGATAATTGAATACTGGGATTTTGATTTAGTTTGAAATCAATTTGGGACCAGGGCTTTTCATTCATTATACTCCTTGGCTTGGGAAAGCCATATCTGAAATCCCTCAAAACTTTGGCAAGGCTTGAACGTCGTCAATTCAAAGCGGATTGACAGGACTGGATGGAGTGGGGTGTGAGGGTGCTGAGTTTAGGTCTGTATATTTGGGCAGCGAGAGTGCTCCTCTCCTCTCCAATATGGCAGTACTACTTTATATCCCCTGCGCTGTCCTCTCCTCTCCAATATGGCAGTACTACTTTATATCCCCTGCGCTGTCCTCTCCTCTCCACTATGGTAGTAGTACTTTATATCCCCTGTGCTGTCCTCTCCTCTCCACTATGGCAGTAGTACTTTATATCCCCTGCGCTGTCCTCTCCTCTCCACTATGGCAGTACTACTTTATATCCCCTGCGCTGTCCTCTCCTCTCCAATATGGCAGTAGTACTTTATATCCCCTGCGCTGTCCTCTCCTCTCCAATATGGCAGTAGAACTTTATATCCCCTGCGCTGTCCTCTCCTCTCCACTATGGCAGTAGTACTTTATATCCCCTGCGCTGTCCTCTCCTCTCCAATATGGCAGTAGTACTTTATATCCCCTGTGCTGTCCTCTCCTCTCCAATATGGCAGTACTACTTTATATCCCCTGCGCTGTCCTCTCCTCTCCAATATGGCAGTAGTACTTTATATCCCCTGCGCTGTCCTCTCCTCTCCAATATGGCAGTAGTACTTTATATCCCCTGCGCTGTCCTCTCCTCTCCAATATGGCAGTAGTACTTTATATCCCCTGCGCTGTCCTCTCCTCTCCACTATGGCAGTACTACTTTATATCCCCTGCGCTGTCCTCTCCTCTCCAATATGGCAGTAGTACTTTATATCCCCTGTGCTGTCCTCTCCTCTCCAATATGGCAGTACTACTTTATATCCCCTGCGCTGTCCTCTCCTCTCCAATATGGCAGTAGTACTTTATATCCCCTGCGCTGTCCTCTCCTCTCCAATATGGCAGTAGTACTTTATATCCCCTGCGCTGTCCTCTCCTCTCCAATATGGCAGTAGTACTTTATATCCCCTGTGCTGTCCTCTCCTCTCCAATATGGCAGTACTACTTTATATCCCCTGCGCTGTCCTCTCCTCTCCAATATGGCAGTAGTACTTTATTTCCCTGTGCTGTCCTCTCCTCTCCACTATGGCAGTACTACTTTATATCCCCTGCGCTGTCCTCTCCTCTCCAATATGGCAGTAGTACTTTATATCCCCTGCGCTGTCCTCTCCTCTCCACTATGGTAGTAGTACTTTATATCCCCTGTGCTGTCCTCTCCTCTCCACTATGGCAGTAGTACTTTATATCCCCTGCGCTGTCCTCTCCTCTCCACTATGGCAGTACTACTTTATATCCCCTGCGCTGTCCTCTCCTCTCCAATATGGCAGTAGTACTTTATATCCCCTGCGCTGTCCTCTCCTCTCCAATATGGCAGTAGTACTTTATATCCCCTGCGCTGTCCTCTCCTCTCCACTATGGCAGTACTACTTTATATCCCCTGCGCTGTCCTCTCCTCTCCAATATGGCAGTAGTACTTTATATCCCCTGTGCTGTCCTCTCCTCTCCAATATGGCAGTACTACTTTATATCCCCTGCGCTGTCCTCTCCTCTCCAATATGGCAGTAGTACTTTATATCCCCTGCGCTGTCCTCTCCTCTCCAATATGGCAGTAGTACTTTATATCCCCTGCGCTGTCCTCTCCTCTCCAATATGGCAGTAGTACTTTATATCCCCTGCGCTGTCCTCTCCTCTCCACTATGGCAGTACTACTTTATATCCCCTGCGCTGTCCTCTCCTCTCCAATATGGCAGTAGTACTTTATATCCCCTGTGCTGTCCTCTCCTCTCCAATATGGCAGTACTACCTTATATCCCCTGCGCTGTCCTCTCCTCTCCAATATGGCAGTAGTACTTTATATCCCCTGCGCTGTCCTCTCCTCTCCAATATGGCAGTAGTACTTTATATCCCCTGCGCTGTCCTCTCCTCTCCAATATGGCAGTAGTACTTTATATCCCCTGTGCTGTCCTCTCCTCTCCAATATGGCAGTACTACTTTATATCCCCTGCGCTGTCCTCTCCTCTCCAATATGGCAGTAGTACTTTATATCCCCTGTGCTGTCCTCTCCTCTCCACTATGGCAGTACTACTTTATATCCCCTGCGCTGTCCTCTCCTCTCCAATATGGCAGTAGTACTTTATATCCCCTGCGCTGTCCTCTCCTCTCCACTATGGCAGTAGTACTTTATATCCCCTGCGCTGTCCTCTCCTCTCCACTATGGCAGTAGTACTTTATATCCCCTGTGCTGTCCTCTCCTCTCCACTATGGTAGTAGTACTTTATATCCCCTGCGCTGTCCTCTCCTCTCCACTATGGCAGTAGTACTTTATATCCCCTGTGCTGTCCTCTCCTCTCCAATATGGCAGTAGTACTTTATATCCCCTGTGCTGTCCTCTCCTCTCCAATATGGCAGTAGTACTTTATATCCCCTGCGCTGTCCTCTCCTCTCCAATATGGCAGTAGTACTTTATATCCCCTGCGCTGTCCTCTCCTCTCCACTATGGCAGTAGTACTTTATATCCCCTGCGCTGTCCTCTCCTCTCCACTATGGCAGTAGTACTTTATATCCCCTGTGCTGTCCTCTCCTCTCCAATATGGCAGTAGTACTTTATATCCCCTGCGCTGTCCTCTCCTCTCCACTATGGCAGTAGTACTTTATATCCCCTGCGCTGTCCTCTCCTCTCCACTATGGCAGTAGTACTTTATATCCCCTGTGCTGTCCTCTCCTCTCCACTATGGTAGTAGTACTTTATATCCCCTGTGCTGTCCTCTCCTCTCCACTATGGCAGTAGTACTTTATATCCCCTGTGCTGTCCTCTCCTCTCCACTATGGCAGTAGTACTTTATATCCCCTGTGCTGTCCTCTCCTCTCCACTATGGCAGTAGTACTTTATATCCCCTGTGCTGTCCTCTCCTCTCCACTATGGTAGTAGTACTTTATATCCCCTGTGCTGTCCTCTCCTCTCCACTATGGCAGTAGTACTTTATATCCCCTGTGCTGTCCTCTCCTCTCCACTATGGTAGTAGTACTTTATATCCCCTGTGCTGTCCTCTCCTCTCCACTATGGTAGTAGTACTTTATATCCCCTGTGCTGTCCTCTCCTCTCCACTATGGCAGTAGTACTTTATATCCCCTGTGCTGTCCTCTCCTCTCCACTATGGCAGTAGTACTTTATATCCCCTGTGCTGTCCTCTCCTCTCCACTATGGCAGTAGTACTTTATATCCCCTGTGCTGTCCTCTCCTCTCCACTATGGCAGTAGTACTTTATATCCCCTGTGCTGTCCTCTCCTCTCCACTATGGCAGTAGTACTTTATATCCCCTGTGCTGTCCTCTCCTCTCCACTATGGCAGTAGTACTTTATATCCCATGTGCTTACTGTCACCACCAGGTGCTGCTGTGCAGTAAGAAGAGAGAGAGAGAGAGAGAGAGAGAGAGAGAGAGAGAGAGAGAGAGAGAGAGAGAGAGAGAGAGAGAGAGAGAGAGAGCAAGAGAGAGAGAGAGAGAGAGAGAGAGAGAGAGCAGAGAGAGAGAGAGAGCAAGAGAGAGAGAGAGAGAGAGAGAGAGAGAGAGAGAGAGAGAGAGAGAGAGAAGCGAGCAAGAGAGAGAGAGAGCCGTCTTGTTTGGAGGAGAAGAGGCAGCCAAGCACACAGGTTGACATTTCAGCCAGCTCCCTGTAGACACACATGGCAAATGTGTGGGTGGATGTATGTGGCTCTAACTTGTATGATTAGGTGTGTGGGGGTTGGTGTGACAATGTGTGTGTGTAAAAATATGTATATGTGTGTGAGAATATGTGTCTGTGTATCCCATGTGTGTGTTCATGCATGTGTGTGCATGTGTTTAGTCAAGTCTATTCTGCATTAGTAATCTCCCCTGAGCCTTTGTGCCTTGTAGTATTGGCCACCTGAAAACAAGCTCCCAACAAAGCAACGTAGCATTTCCAGTAATATCCTATGTGTAAAAAGCAGAGTGGTGCTATTCAGGTGACATATGAACGTGTTTCTCAGCACAACACATTCAGTAAGCAGCACTTTGTTCCATGTATGAGATATTGTATTGTAAGACCTCACATGACAGTGATGTAAATAACCACTCAATAAAGAATAAAGGAAACAACTGTTGACTGAATGAGTCAGTGTCTCAACAGACAGAGATGTACAATTGGACACAGAGACAGTCGGGGAGATGGAGGCCAGTCAGAACACCAATGGTCTGAGATCAGTGCAGTTTTTCCACTTTAAAAGCCAATCTCTTGCTTTCAAGCAAAACCCCTCTGTCTCAGACTGATCCTCTCGTGTGCTTGACTTCTCCATTGTCATTCAGCTTCCTCGAGGCTGTTAGATTGCATCTCAAATGGCACCCTATTCACTTGGGCCCTGGACAAAAGAAGTGCACTATATAGGGAATAGGGTAGTATTTGAGATGCAACAATAATCTGTGTTAGCCAGTTAAAGCCCCTGGATATGGTAATGTTGCGTTAGCGTCTAGTGTTAGCGCCTAGTACCAGTCAGCCACTAACCTTGGGAGGCTGTGTTTGGAGGGAGTTAGCCCCCCTAATTCATCAGAGGCACTCCATTAGCTGGCCATCCAGCCACACAACATACACAATGGAACAGGAAGGAAAGTTGTGCGGGAAACAGCCAATCAGGGCACAGCTACGGAGATATCATTAGTTACTGCCTTTCAAAACTACTGAATTGGGACACTTACCTGACTTGCCCCATTTTTTGCTCCATGGACCCAAGATGTTGATGAATGACAGTAAGAGACTGTCAGAGTAGGGAAGTGGATGGGGTTAAGGATGTATCTTGGCCATGTGTTCGGGCTTAATCTTGGTAGATAAGACTTTTACCACGGAATCAAACGGTAATAACACGGTAATAGAAGGAGGACGGCACAGAACTAACTGTTCTAACCTCAGAATGCATTTCTTCATTATTTCTTCAGAGAATGAAGACCTTCTCAAGGCCAGCTCACACTAGGCTACATCAATCAGTTATCCTCACCAAAGTCACAGCACAATTACATGACCATTACCTGCAGCAAGGATTAGTAAACGCAGGATGGTTTATGGAAATGGAGTGTTTTGCAGCAGAGATCTGAAAGATGGCTGAGGTCGCCCGGCGAGGTCAATGATTGTGAGGAGGGGAAGCCTGGTATTTCCAGATGCCATGATAGATAGAAAAATATTACTTCAACCCATTTCATCTCTGAGCAGACAGGGAAAATATAATAGCCAGTCTTGGAAGGTAGAAACAATGATTGTCAGCCTCAATAAGAGCCCGTCAATACGCATTTGCCCTACACCAGTACACCCACTCACCCCCATCACAGACTGGTCACACTGATC
>NC_068448.1:23147014-23182014 GCF_023373465.1 Oncorhynchus keta
CTGTTGTTGAAAGAACCAGCCAGGCCAGGGCTTCAGTCCAGTCTGACACTAACTAGTGATGCTGCTAGGGTAGTGCTGTTGTTTAAAGAGCCAGCCAGGCCAGGGCTTCAGCCCAGTCTGACACTAACTAGTGATGCTGCTAGGGTAGTGCTGTTGTTTAAAGAGCCAGCCAGGCCAGGGCTTCAGCCCAGTGTGACACTAACTAGTGATGCTGCTAGGGTAGTGCTGTTGTTTAAAGAGCCAGCCAGGCCAGGGCTTCAGCCCAGTCTGACACTAACTAGTGATGCTGCTGTAGTAGTGCTGCTGTGCTGCTGGGTAGGGTAGTGCTGCTGGCACAGATGGCCTCTTGAAAACCGCTAGCCCCTCAGCTCGGGGGGTGACCACTGCTGTGCCATACCTGCCCGTCCCCTTGCACGTATTCACACACACGTGCGACACACACATTCCAGACAGAGGAGTGATCCCTCTCAGGACAGCAGCCATTAATACATTGCCTCATCATTCTACTTATTAATCTATCTCAGTTTATCAGTGTTTCTGAGCTAGTTGGAAGCCACCGACACCTCACTCTCTCTACTCTGCAATTTAACCTTAACATCAGCCCCAGCAGGACACAGCAGGGACACACTGAAGGGTGGTCTGGTGATGGACCACTCTGTGCTGTCCTCTTTCTTCTTGGCTTTGTATCGATCCACTCTCAACTCCAGCCATGATTCATGTGCTTCTCTTTTGACTAGCTTTCACTCACTCACACACACACACTCACACACATACACACACACACACATACACACACACACTCACACACATACACACACACACACATACACACACACACTCACACACATACACACACACACACATACACACACACACACACACATACACACACACACACATACACACACACACACTCACACACATACACACACACACACACACACACACACACACTCACACACATACACTCACACACATACACACACACACACACACACTCACACACATACACTCACACACATACACACACACACACACGCACACACACACACTTGACTCTCACACACACACACACACACAGCCATGCCACACTATTACACCCACCTTCCCCGTCACCTAACTCTGAGACTGCTGTCTGTATGTCTGAGCCGATGTCTGACCTGGTCTGCTGGCCAGAGGCATAGCTCACTATATTTACTGGTTAGGAGACTTCTTGGACGTTGATTGGTGGAAAGGAGACAGATTCGTTGGGAATAGCTTGCCGCATGAAGGATCATCAAAAGTAGACCTAATACTGAAAAGTCGGTGTTGAGTTGTTGTTAGTGCTATCTTCTGAATATAGATCCTCTTTTAAAGACACCAAAATCAAATCTGTGATTAGTGACACAGTGTTGTTAAGAGCCCTAAGCGTCACGCTGAACTAACACCAGTTAGAAGCCACAGCGCCACAATGGAAAATGTAAGATAAAAATCAATGTCTCCTTTAAAAAAAGTATTAGCGCCCTATCTTTCATTAGGTATTCTTTCTATGAAAAAAATCTGCTTACAACATTTTCCATTAACAATATCCCAATATACAGTGCAATCGGAAATGATTCATAACCGTTAAAATTTTTGTCACGAACGTCCTCAGGGAAATGACCAAGGTGCAGCGTGGTGAGCGTACATTTCTTTAATCCATTTTAGAATAAGGCTGTAACGTAACAAAATCTTGAACAAATGTCACGCCCTGGCCATAGAGAGGCTTTTATTCTCTATTTTGGTTAGGCCAGGGTGTGACTAGGGAGGGCATTCTAGTTTCTTTATTTCTATGTTCTGTGTTTCTATGTTTTGGCCGGGTATGGTTCTCAATCAGTGGCCTGTATCGCCCTAGTAAGCTTCACGTTAGTTTTTGTTGTTTCTTGTTTTTGTTGGCGACATTCATAATAAAATAAATGTACGCTCACCACGCTGCACCTTGGTCCGGTCATTTCCCTGACGACGTTCGTGACAGTACTACCCACCACAAACGGACCAAGCGGCGTGGCCGGGAGGAGCAGCGTTTTCTGGAGGAATGGATATGGGAGGAGATCTTGGAAGGCAAGGGACCCTGGGCAAAGGCTGGAGAGTATCGGCGTCCAAGGGAGGAGATAGAGGCGGCAAAAGCAGAGCGGCGACAATGTGAGGAGGTGGCACAGCAGAGCCGGCACGAGAGGCAGCCCCAAAAAGTATTTGTTGCTCCTGGCCTCCAGTGCATCTCTTCGACCCAGGATATCCTACGCCGGCTCTGCGCACTGTGTCTCCGGTGCGTCTGCACAGCCCAGTGCGTCCTGTGCCAGTGCCCCGCATTTGCCGGGCGAAGGTAACCATCCAGCCAGGACGGGTTGTGCAGGCTCTACGCTCGAGACCTCCAGTGCGCCTCCGCGGCCCAGTGTATCCAGTGCCTACTCCAAGAATCAAGCCTCCTGTATGTATCCTCAGCCTTGTGAGTCCTGTGCCTGCTCCCAGAACCAGGCCTCCTGTGGGTCTCCCCCACCTGTGGTCAATTCAATTGATTTGACATGATTTGGAAAGGCACACACCTGTCTCTATAAGGTCCCACAGTTGACATTGCATGTCAGAGCAAAAACCAAGCCATGAGGTTGAAGGAATTGTCCGTAGAGCTCCAAGACAGGAGGCACAGATCTGGTGAAAGGCACCAAAACATTTCTGCAGCATTGAAGGTCCCCAAGATCACAGTGACCTCCATCATTTCATAAATGGAAGAAGTTTGGAACCACCAAGACTCTTCCTAGACCTGGCTGCCCGGGCAAACTGAGAAATCGGGGAAGAAGGGCCTTGGTCAGGGAGGTGACCAAGAAACTGATGGTCACTCGGACAGAGCTCCTCTGTGGAGATGGGAGAACATTTCAGAAGGACAACCATCTCTGCAGCACTCTACCAATCAGGCTTTTATGGTAGAGTGGCCAGACGGAAGCCACTCCTCAGTAAGAGGCACATGACAGCAAGGCTTGGAGATTGCCAAAAGGCACCTAAAGGACTCTCAGACCATGAGAAACAAGATGCTCTGGTCTGATGAAACCAAGATTGAACTCTTTCGCCTGAATGCCAAGAGTCACGTCTGGAGGAAACCAGGCACCGCTCATCACCTGGCCAATACTATCCGTATGGTGAAGCATGGTGGTGTGTAGTATCATGCTGTGGGGATATTTGTCAGTGGCAGGGACTGAAAGACTAGTCAGGATCGAGGGGAAGATTCACGGAGCGATCTTTGATGATAACCTGCTCCAGAGTGCTCAGGACTTCAGACTGGGGCGAAGGCTCACCTTCCAACAGGACAACGACCCTAAGCATACAGCCAAGACAACGTAGGAGTGGCTTCGGGACAAGTCTCTGAATGTCCTTGAGTGGCCCAGCCAGAGCCCCGACTTGAACCCGATCGAACAGCCCTGGAAATAGCTGTGCAGCAATGCTCCCCATCCAACCTAACAAAACGTGAGAGGGTTTGCAGAGAATAATAGAAGAAACTCCCCAAATACAGGTGTGCCAAGCTTGTAGCATCATACCCAAGAAGACTCAAGGCTGTAATCGCTGCCAAAGGTGCTTCAACAAAGTACTGAGTAAAGCGTCTGAATACTTATGTAAATGTGATATTTCTGTTTTTTTGTTTTAAATCAT
This sequence comes from Oncorhynchus keta, assembly GCF_023373465.1. Classification (NCBI taxonomy): domain Eukaryota; kingdom Metazoa; phylum Chordata; class Actinopteri; order Salmoniformes; family Salmonidae; genus Oncorhynchus; species Oncorhynchus keta. The sequence continues at coordinate 23,150,672 of NC_068448.1, forward strand.
TTGCGAACATTTCTGCTTTCATTTCTGTTTTTGCTTTGTCATTATAGAGTATTGTGTGCCGATTGATGTGGAAAAAAATGATTTCATCCATTTTAGAATAAGGCTGTAACATAACAAAATGTGGAAAAAATGAAAGGGTCTGAATACTTTCCGAATGCACTGTAAATAAAGCAAACATTTGATGAATTATTGAAAGATCCACTACTAGCATGTTTTAATAATTCATATATAAATGATAAACTGTCTGACACACAAAAGAAGGATTGATTACTCTCCTGCTGAAGCAGGAGCCGGTTGGGACAGTTTAAATACCCAGTCTCACAAAACATTTTGAGGCCCTTCACCCTTCAATGTTGCGATGCAAAATGTATTGGCAAAATGTATTGGCAAAATGTATTGCTCATAGAATTTTTAAAAGTCTTAAAATTAATATATATGGGAGATAATAGACAATTATTATAAATAATTGAAAACTATGAGAATGCAGGGTACCCATGAATAATATTCATAGCAGATTTTGAGGAAGCCTTCAATAAAGTACGTCTAGAATGTATTTATAAGTGCCAGAATTATTTCAATGTTGGAGAATCTCTTATAAAATAGATAAAAGTTATGTATAACACTACTTTATGTAAAATTATAAATAATGGTAATTTCTCTGAGAATGTTATATTGTTAAGATGAATAAACCAGGGTTGCCCTCTTTCACCATACTTGTTTGTTATGGCCATTGAATTGTTTTCAATAAAAATCTGATCCAATTATAAAATTAAGGGGTTAGAAATGAATGATTCAAGTTTTTATTGTGTCCACAATCTATAACCCTGAATGGTCTTATTGAGGACCTGAATAATTTCTCCAGTTTATCTGAATTAAAACCCAAATATGATAAGTGTATGATATTACAGATTGGGTCTCTAAAAGACACACACCTTAAGATGATGTGCTTTGTGTACACGTTCCTGAAAAGTTGAAGGATATTGCAACTATCAATTTCGATAGAAAACTTATCAAAATAGATAAATAAAATTGCACTGACTAATTCTCTAATGATATCACAGTTTACATACCTATTCATGGCTCTACCGACTCCAGGAGAATGTTTTTTCAAGTTATGCGAGTAAAAAATAAATCATTTATTTTGGAATGGAAAACCAGATGAAGTTCATATAATGAATATGACTTTGGAGGGCTAAAACTATTAAAGGTCTCTTAAAGCTTAAATAGCTTAAAAGGACGAATAAAAATCATCAAACGTATCAGTTTCACTTACGGTCAAGCGGGTTGTCAACTATTCTGCATAAAATTCAAGATAGTTGGGAACAGATTTTCGATGTCCCAATACCATGGCATCAGGTTTATAAACTGATACTCATTCCATGTTTTTTCTTTATTTTTACTATTATCTACATTGTAGAATAATGGTGAAGACATCCAAACTATGAAATAACACATGTTGAATCATGTAGAAACCATTTTTTAAAAACAAATCTAAATATATTTTATATTTGAGATTCAAAGTAGCAACCCTTGGCCTTGATGATAGCTTTGCACACTCTCGGCATTCTCTCAACCAGCTTCATGAGGTAGTCACCTGGAATGCATTTAAATTAACAGGTGCCTTGTTAAAGTTAATTTGTGCAATTTCTTTCCTTCTTATTGCGTTTGAGCCAATCAGTTGTGCTGTGACAAGGTAAAGGTGGTATACAGAAGATAGCCCTATTTGGTAAAAGACCGAGTCCATGTTATGGCAAGAACAGCTCAAATAAAAAGAAAAGAGAAATGACAGTCCATCCATAAAGCATTATGGTGAAACTGTCTCTCACGAGGACTACCATAGGAAAGAAAGACCTCTGCTGCAGAGGATATGTTCATTAGAGTTACAAGCCTCAGAAATTGCAGCCCAAATAAACGCTTCACAGAGTTCAAGTAACAGACACATCTCAACATCAAATGTTCAGAATCAGGCCTTCATGGTTGAATTGCTGCAAAGAAACCACTACTAAAGGAAGAGACTTGCTTGGGCCAAGAAGGACGAGCAATGGACATTAGACCGGTGGAAATCTGTCCTTTGGTCCAAAGTTGAGATTTTTGCAGATTTTTTTGTGATTTTTGCATCTGACAAAGACACTGCCGTCAGATGCAGAGTAGGTTAATGAATGATCTCTGCAGGTGTGGTTCTCACCGTGAAGCACGGAGGAGGAGGTGTGATGGTGCTTTGCTGGTAACACTGTCCTGAGATTTAGAATTCAAGGCACACTTAACCAGCATGGCTACCACAGTATTCTGCAGTGATACACCATCCCATTTGGTTTGCACTTAGTGTGACTCTCATTTGTTTTTCAACAGGACAATGACCCAACACACCTCCAGGCTGTGTAAGGGCTGTTTGACCAAGAAGGAAGGTGACCTGGTATCCAAATTCACCCGACCTCAACCCAATTGAGATGGTTTGGGATAAGTTGGACCGCATAGTGAAGGAAAAGCAGTCAACAAGTGCTCAGCATATGTCAAATCAAATCCAATTTGATTTGTCACGTGTCGAATACAACAGTGAAATGCTTACTTACGAGCCCCTGACCAACAATGCAGTTTAAAAAAATACAGATAAGAATAAGAGATAAAAGTAACAAGTAATTAAAGAGCAGCAGTGAAATAACAATAGCGAGACTATATACAGGGGGTACCAATACAGAGTCAATGTGCAGGGGCACCAGTTATTTGAGGTATTATGTACATGTAGGTAGAGTTATTAAAGTGACTATGCATAGATGACAACAGAGTAGCAGTGGTGTAAAGAGGGGGTAATGTGGGAGGGGGGCACAGCAAATAGTCTGGGTAGCCATTTGACTAGATGTTCAGGAGTCTTTGGCTTGGGGGTAGAAGCTGTTTAGAAGCCTCTTGGACCTAGACTTGGCGCTCCGGTACCGCTTTCTGTGCGGTAGCAGAGAGAACAGTCTATGACTAGGGTGGCTGGAGTCTTTGACCATTTTTAGGGTTTTCCTCTGACACAGCCTGGTATAGAGGTCCTGGAAGGCAGGAAGCTTGGCCCCAGTGATGTACTGGGCCGTTCGCACTACCCTCTGTAGTGCCTTGCGGTCGAAGGCCGAGCAGTTGCCATACCAGGCAGTGATGCAACCGATGGTGCAGCTGCAGAACCTTTTGAGGATCTGAGGACCCATGACAAATCTTTTCAGTGTCCTGAGGGGGAATAGGTGTTGTCGTGCCCTCTTCACGAATGTCTTGGTGTGCTTGGACCATGTTAGTTTGTTGGTGATGTGGACGCTCTTCACCTGCTCCACTGCATGAATATGGGGGTGTGCTAGATGGGGACTATGAGAATGGGGGCGTGCTCGGTCCTCTTTTTCCTGTAGTCCACAATCATCTCCTTTGTCTTGATCACGTTGAGGGAGAGGTTGTTGTCCTGGTCTCTGAACTCCTCCCTATAGGCTGTCTTGTCGTTGTCAGTGATCAGGCCTATCACTGTTGTGTCATCGGCAAATTTAATGTTGGTGTTGGAGTTCTGCCTGGCCATGCAGTCATGAGTGAACAGGGAGTACAGGAGGTGACTGAGCATACACCCCTGAGGGGCCCCTGTGTTGAGAATCAGCATGGCGGATGTGTTGTTACCTACTCTTACAACCTGGGGTGGCCCGTCAGGAAGTCCAGGATCCAGTTGCAGAGGGAGGTGTTAAGTCCCAGGGTCTTGGATGGAGGACCTGGCAAGCCAGCCTACTCCCTATTATGTAAACACCAATAGAAATAACTTCAAATGTATCATTCAAATTAAACCAAATTGCTTGCACCCATGACTATTGGTTTCAAGTACATTTCCAGCCAACTTACAAGAAAATACTTCATAAATGTATAGCTAGCCAACTAGCCTGCTAACGCTAGGTCTACTAGACTGCTAATGTTAGCCCTACTAGTTATGTTAGCACTGCATGAGTTAGCCAGTTGCTATTAACACCTAGCAGGTACTGTACATTCAAGTAAACCAACATTTTGGAAATACATAACGGCATCTAAACAGTTATCAACAAATGTTAGCTATATGCAGTTATCTTAGCCAGCAAGCTAGCATTAGGTATTTAGCCAACAAGCTATTAGGCTAGACAGCCAATTGTGGCACAATGTGTTTTATAAAATTATTCTATCTATGTATTCTAGTCCATACTCCAATATGCAGTCTGTGTTTCCAGAGAAAGAACAGTCCAGATCCATAGGCAGTAGCAGCATATAGAAGAATTTATTTCAGCCCAGACCCCTTGCTCCAATGTGTAGAAATTAATTGAGTGAAAAAAATCTTCTGTTTAAGGTTGAAGTGGGTTGTGGGAGGCAGTGTAACAATTGTTTTCTGTTTGCCAGGGGCTATATCGTTCATTTTGGCTTTCTCTCTCCTCGCTCAGCAGCTCCCCCTCCCCGCTTTTCATCAATCTTTTTTTCAGTCTCTACACTCTACCGTTTGGATTCATTTTTATCTATCCTAGACAAGCCGTTTCTATTTAACCCCTTATTGTCTTCCATTTGAAGTATATACTGTAATTCCTTCTATTTGTATGTTTGTGTGCACGTGCAGATGTGTGTGTGTTTTAGTTCTCCTAGGTTTATAGAGTGTACATATAGTTACAGGGAGCATGCCTGTAGAAGGATGACACTTTGATATGCCCACCATGCCTCTATAACCACCATTTTGATGAACTCACTGTGTGTGTGTGTGTGTGTGTGTGTGTGTGTGTGTGTGTGTGTGTGTGTGTGTGTGTGTGTGTGTGTGTGTGTGTGTGTGTGTGTGTGTGTGTGTGTGTGTGTGCGTGCGTGCGTGCGTGCGTGCGTGCGTGCGTGCGTGCGTGTGTACGCGTGCGTCCATGTTGTGTGTGTGTGCGCGCGTGCGTCCATGCTGTGTGTGTGCATGCATATGCGTCCATGTGTGTGTACAATGTGTAACAGGTTTTTCAACATTACTGGGTGACAGTGACATTAACAGGGGACCAGATTGTCTACAGACTAGGCAGAACATATTCAGCACCCTCTTGGGTTTTACACAAATGACTCATCTCCTGCACATTTGAGTGTATAATATAAATCTATTCACTTCCCTTTCATTTCGGCAAAGCCCTCCTAACCAAAAACAACAGAACAGAAGAATCTAAGGGAAATGGTGTAAAATAAAGGGACATGGTAAGAAGACAAGAGGACAAGGGAAATACAAGCAACGTGAACACAAGGGAGTGAGGACCTTGTCAGCCCAGTGGAAAGAGCCAGGTTAACACAGACATGGTGAATAGTCTTGGAATAACAGACAGAGACAAACAGAGAGTGAAAAGTTAGCCTAGCGTTTAAGAACATTGGGCCAGTAATTGAAAGGTTGCTGGTTCAAATTCCTGAGCTGACTAGGTGAAGAAAAAAAATGTCTGTGCCCTTGGGCAAGGCACTTAACCCTAATTGCTCCTGTGAGTCACTCTGCATAATAGTGTCTGCAGAATGACTAAAGAGAGAACAAGATGTCAAACTGTGTGTGTGTGAATGGAGAGTATCCTCACTCCTTAAGTGTTTTCCCTATTGCCCGGAGCATAAGTGTTTAACCTGTTTTCTCTGTTAAACTCCTCTAAAGTCACTCTTTCATGTTAAATATCAATCCTCTCACTATATCACTGTCAGTATAAATAGCGTCTCCTAGCACACCACACAGTAAAGAGGTCTATATAAACACTTTAACATTCTCTTTGAACTCTCCAGCTCGGCTCATTACCACGCCTTTGAAGGCTGGCTGTGGGAACATTGGAATGGTTTGATTTTGCAGTTATTAAACATAATGCAGCAGCAAATTACTTATAAACTTCTACTACACCCAGAGTTAATAATACATGAACCTGTATACACCACCTCCTCTTCTACTACACCCAGAGTTAATAATACATGAACCTGTATACACCACCTCCTCTTCTACTACACCCAGTTAATAATACATGAACCTGTATACACCACCTCCTCTTCTACTACACCCAGAGTTAATAATACATGAACCTGTATACACCACCTCCTCTTCTACTACACCCAGAGTTAATAATACATGGACCTGTATACACCACCTCCTCTTCTACTACACCCAGTTAATAATACATGAACCTGTATACACCACCTCCTCTTCTACTACACCCAGAGTTAATAATACATGAACCTGTACACACCACCTCCTCTTCTACTACACCCAGAGTTAATAATACATGAACCTGTATACACCACCTCCTCTTCTACTACACCCAGAGTTAATAATACATGAACCTGTACACACCACCTCCTCTTCTACTACACCCAGAGTTAATAATACATGAACCTGTATACACCACCTCCTCTTCTACTACACCCAGAGTTAATAAAACATGAACCTGTATACACCACCTCCTCTTCTACTACACCCAGAGTTAATAAAACATGAACCTGTATACACCACCTCCTCTTCTACTACACCCAGAGTTAATAATACATGAACCTGTATACACCACCTCCTCTTCTACTACACCCAGAGTTAATAATACATGAACCTGTATACACCACCTCCTCTTCTACTACACCCAGAGTTAATAATACATGAACCTGTATACACCACCTCCTCTTCTACTACACCCAGAGTTAATAATACATGAACCTGTATACACCACCTCCTCTTCTACTACACCCAGAGTTAATAATACATGAACCTGTATACACCACCTCCTCTTCTACTACACCCAGAGTTAATAATACATGAACCTGTATACACCACCTCCTCTTCTACTACACCCAGAGTTAATAAAACATGAACCTGTATACACCACCTCCTCTTCTACTACACCCAGAGTTAATAATACATTAACCTGTATACACCACCTCCTCTTCTACTACACCCAGAGTTAATAATACATGAACCTGTATACACCACCTCCTCTTCTACTACATCCAGAGTTAATAATACATGAACCTGTATACACCACCTCCTCTTCTACTACACCCAGAGTTAATAATACATGAACCAGAGTTAATAATACACCACCTCCTCTTCTACTACACCCAGAGTTAATAATACATGAACCTGTATACACCACCTCCTCTTCTACTACACCCAGAGTTAATAATACATGAACCTGTATACACCACCTCCTCTTCTACTACACCCAGAGTTAATAATACATGAACCTGTATACACCACCTCCTCTTCTACTACACCCAGAGTTAATAAAACATGAACCTGTATACACCACCTCCTCTTCTACTACACCCAGAGTTAATAATACATGAACCTGTATACACCACCTCCTCTTCTACTACACCCAGAGTTAATAAAACATGAACCTGTATACACCACCTCCTCTTCTACTACACCCAGAGTTAATAATACATGAACCTGTATACACCACCTCCTCTTCTACTACACCCAGAGTTAATAAAACATGAACCTGTATACACCACCTCCTCTTCTACTACACCCAGAGTTAATAATACATGAACCTGTATACACCACCTCCTTCTACTACACCCAGAGTTAATAATACATGAACCTGTATACACCACCTCCTCTTCTACTACACCCAGAGTTAATAATACATGAACCTGTATACACCACCTCCTCTTCTACTACACCCAGAGTTAATAATACATGAACCTGTATACACCACCTCCTCTTCTACTACACCCAGAGTTAATAATACATGAACCTGTATACACCACCTCCTCTTCTACTACACCCAGAGTTAATAATACATGAACCTGTATACACCACCTCCTCTTCTACTACACCCAGAGTTAATAATACATGAACCTGTATACACCACCTCCTCTTCTACTACACCCAGAGTTAATAATACATGAACCTGTATACACCACCTCCTCTTCTACTACACCCAGAGTTAATAATACATGAACCTGTATACACCACCTCTACTCTTCATGAACTACACCCAGAGTTAATAATACATGGACCTGTAAACACCACCTCCTCTTCTACTATACCCAGAGTTAATAATACATGAACCTGTATACACCACCTCCTCTTCTACTACACCCAGAGTTAATAATACATGGACCTGTAAACACCACCTCCTCTTCTACTATACCCAGAGTTAATAAAACATGAACCTGTATACACCACCTCCTCTTCTACTACACCCAGAGTTAATAATACATGGACCTGTAAACACCACCTCCTCTTCTACTATACCCAGAGTTAATAAAACATGAACCTGTATACACCACCTCCTCTTCTACTACACCCAGAGTTAATAATTCATGAACCTGTATACACCACCTCCTCTTCTACTACACCCAGAGTTAATAATACATGGACCTGTAAACACCACCTCCTCTTCTACTACACCCAGAGTTAATAATACATGAACCTGTATACACCACCTCCTCTTCTACTACACCCAGAGTTAATAATACATGGACCTGTAAACACCACCTCCTCTTCTACTATACCCAGAGTTAATAAAACATGAACCTGTATACACCACCTCCTCTTCTACTACACCCAGAGTTAATAATACATGAACCTGTATACACCACCTCCTCTTCTACTACACCCAGAGTTAATAATACATGGACCTGTATACACCACCTCCTCTTCTACTACACCCAGAGTAATAATATGAACCTGTATACACCACCTCCTCTTCTAACCCAGTTAATAATACATGGACCTGTATACACCACCTCCTCTTCTACTACACCCAGAGTTAATAATACATGGACCTGTATACACCACCTCCTCTTCTACTACACCCAGAGTTAATAATACATGGACCTGTATACACCACCTCCTCTTCTACTACACCCAGAGTTAATAATACATGAACCTGTATACACCACCTCCTCTTCTACTACACCCAGAGTTAATAATACATGGACCTGTATACACCACCTCCTCTTCTACTACACCCAGAGTTAATAATACATGGACCTGTATACACCACCTCCTCTTCTACTACACCCAGAGTTAATAATACATGAACCTGTATACACCACCTCCTCTTCTACTACACCCAGAGTTAATAATACATGGACCTGTATACACCACCTCCTCTTCTACTACACCCAGAGTTAATAATACATGAACCTGTATACACCACCTCCTCTTCTACTACACCCAGTTAATAATACATGGACCTGTATACACCACCTCCTCTTCTACTACACCCAGAGTTAATAATACATGAACCTGTATACACCACCTCCTCTTCTACTACACCCAGTTAATAATACATGGACCTGTATACACCACCTCCTCTTCTACTACACCCAGAGTTAATAATACATGGACCTGTATACACCACCTCCTCTTCTACTACACCCAGAGTTAATTATACATGGACCTGTATACACCACCTCCTCTTCTACTACACCCAGAGTTAATAATACATGAACCTGTATACACCACCTCCTCTTCTACTACACCCAGAGTTAATAATACATGAACCTGTATACACCACCTCCTCTTCTACTACACCCAGTTAATAATACATGAACCTGTATACACCACCTCCTCTTCTACTACACCCAGAGTTAATAATACATGAACCTGTATACACCACCTCCTCTTCTACTACACCCAGAGTTAATAATACATGAACCTGTATACACCACCTCCTCTTCTACTACACCCAGAGTTAATAATACATGAACCTGTATACACCACCTCCTCTTCTACTACACCCAGTTAATAATACATGGACCTGTATACACCACCTCCTCTTCTACTACACCCAGAGTTAATAATACATGGACCTGTATACACCACCTCCTCTTCTACTACACCCAGAGTTAATAATACATGGACCTGTATACACCACCTCCTCTTCTACTACACCCAGAGTTAATAATACATGGACCTGTATACACCACCTCCTCTTCTACTACACCCAGAGTTAATAATACATGAACCTGTATACACCACCTCCTCTTCTACTACACCCAGTTAATAATACATGGACCTGTATACACCACCTCCTCTTCTACTACACCCAGAGTTAATAATACATGAACCTGTATACACCACCTCCTCTTCTACTACACCCAGTTAATAATACATGGACCTGTATACACCACCTCCTCTTCTACTACACCCAGAGTTAATAATACATGGACCTGTATACACCACCTCCTCTTCTACTACACCCAGAGTTAATTATACATGGACCTGTATACACCACCTCCTCTTCTACTACACCCAGAGTTAATAATACATGAACCTGTATACACCACCTCCTCTTCTACTACACCCAGAGTTAATAATACATGAACCTGTATACACCACCTCCTCTTCTACTACACCCAGAGTTAATAATACATGAACCTGTATACACCACCTCCTCTTCTACTACACCCAGAGTTAATAATACATGAACCTGTATACACCACCTCCTCTTCTACTACACCCAGAGTTAATAATACATGAACCTGTATACACCACCTCCTCTTCTACTACACCCAGAGTTAATAATACATGGACCTGTAAACACCACCTCCTCTTCTACTATACCCAGAGTTAATAATACATGAACCTGTATACACCACCTCCTCTTCTACTACACCCAGAGTTAATAATACATGGACCTGTAAACACCACCTCCTCTTCTACTATACCCAGAGTTAATAAAACATGAACCTGTATACACCACCTCCTCTTCTACTACACCCAGAGTTAATAATACATGGACCTGTAAACACCACCTCCTCTTCTACTATACCCAGAGTTAATAAAACATGAACCTGTATACACCACCTCCTCTTCTACTACACCCAGAGTTAATAATTCATGAACCTGTATACACCACCTCCTCTTCTACTACACCCAGAGTTAATAATACATGGACCTGTAAACACCACCTCCTCTTCTACTATACCCAGAGTTAATAATACATGAACCTGTATACACCACCTCCTCTTCTACTACACCCAGAGTTAATAATACATGGACCTGTAAACACCACCTCCTCTTCTACTATACCCAGAGTTAATAAAACATGAACCTGTATACACCACCTCCTCTTCTACTACACCCAGAGTTAATAATACATGAACCTGTATACACCACCTCCTCTTCTACTACACCCAGAGTTAATAATACATGGACCTGTATACACCACCTCCTCTTCTACTACACCCAGAGTTAATAATACATGAACCTGTATACACCACCTCCTCTTCTACTACACCCAGTTAATAATACATGGACCTGTATACACCACCTCCTCTTCTACTACACCCAGAGTTAATAATACATGGACCTGTATACACCACCTCCTCTTCTACTACACCCAGAGTTAATAATACATGAACCTGTATACACCACCTCCTCTTCTACTACACCCAGAGTTAATAATACATGGACCTGTATACACCACCTCCTCTTCTACTACACCCAGAGTTAATAATACATGAACCTGTATACACCACCTCCTCTTCTACTACACCCAGTTAATAATACATGGACCTGTATACACCACCTCCTCTTCTACTACACCCAGAGTTAATAATACATGAACCTGTATACACCACCTCCTCTTCTACTACACCCAGTTAATAATACATGGACCTGTATACACCACCTCCTCTTCTACTACACCCAGAGTTAATAATACATGGACCTGTATACACCACCTCCTCTTCTACTACACCCAGAGTTAATTATACATGGACCTGTATACACCACCTCCTCTTCTACTACACCCAGAGTTAATAATACATGAACCTGTATACACCACCTCCTCTTCTACTACACCCAGAGTTAATAATACATGAACCTGTATACACCACCTCCTCTTCTACTACACCCAGTTAATAATACATGAACCTGTATACACCACCTCCTCTTCTACTACACCCAGAGTTAATAATACATGAACCTGTATACACCACCTCCTCTTCTACTACACCCAGAGTTAATAATACATGAACCTGTATACACCACCTCCTCTTCTACTACACCCAGAGTTAATAATACATGGACCTGTATACACCACCTCCTCTTCTACTACACCCAGAGTTAATAATACATGAACCTGTATACACCACCTCCTCTTCTACTACACCCAGAGTTAATAATACATGAACCTGTACACACCACCTCCTCTTCTACTACACCCAGAGTTAATAATACATGAACCTGTATACACCACCTCCTCTTCTACTACACCCAGAGTTAATAATACATGGACCTGTACACACCACCTCCTCTGCTGCAGAGACACAGTAAACAAGATAAAAATGTCCTAGGTAAAAGTTCAAACAGGCTGCATGTAAGAAAGTTAGAACCATAAATACTGTATATAGATGGAGGAGGATAATTTAGGAATTAATTGCACTGCTAATGTCAATACGCAAAGATTTCTGCAGATGTAGCCGAAAAATTCCTTTGAAATGTGGGCCCATCCCATGCAGACATGCGTATACAGTACAGAACACCCATCAGTCTCTGCCCTCTCTCTCTCTCTCTCTCTCTCTCTCTCTCTCTCTCTCTCTCTCTCTCTCTCTCTCTCTCTCTCTCTCTCTCTCTCTCTCTCTCTCTCTCTCTCTCTCTCTCTCTCTCTCTCTCTCTCTCTCTCTCTCTCTCTCTCTCTCTCTATCTCTCTCTCTTTCTCTCACTCTCACTCTCTCAGAACGTGTTCAAGGCCAGCAGGAAGAGAGAAGAGGAGAGAGCCCAGCCCAGCTAGCAAGCATTACAGGGTCTGAGGAAACAGCCTCTCTACAGAGAACAGCCTTTTCCACGCCAGCTACAGTACAGACCCCCTTCCCATATCCCCAAGAGTGATCCAAGGCATTTCACTCAAAGCTTCCCAGAAATAGCATATCATTCTGTGCAACCATTCAATATCTACACGTCCTTGGAGACGTTCAGGTCTGTGTGCTGTGCAGACAGAATATTACTCTGATTCATCCCCATTACAGCTCATTCTGACAAATTGAGTTGGAGGTAAAAAAGTTATCCGAAACAGAATAACAGATGTAAAACAATTGGTAGGTTTAACGACTGAAACAATACCACTTCTCCTGGCTCGAATTTGGTAAATAATCAGAATTGACATAGCACAGAAATGACATAGCATTACCACAAGGTAGTGGGCTCTGGCTCTATACTGTAAACAGTCACTGTCGTGAGACTGAATGCACTTCTCTGTTGTGTCAGAGAGAGGGCAGTGGGGCCCTAGTAGTCAAAGTCACTTATTTATTAACATAAGGCCCTGGTCTCGTGCTGCTCTGGCCTCTCTCTCTCCGGCTCACTGGAGTGTACTGTAGCACAGCAGAAGAGAGGTTACACACAAAGCAGCCACTGACTGTTTCACGTTTCACGCAAAGCACAGCCTAGCCTACAGTAGCCTACTAGATAACCTGCCCCCCAACAGCCTGTTTTCCCATACGCTCCCCTCCATCATCTTTACATATCTGGAGGTGATGCTGTTCTGTGTGTGTGTGTGTGTGTGTGTGTGTGTGTGTGTGTGTGTGTGTGTGTGTGTGTGTGTGTGTGTGTGTGTGTGTGTGTGTGTGTGTGTGTGTGTGTGTGTGTGTGTGTGTGTGTGTGTGTGTGTGTGTGTGTGTGCGTAGGTGTGTGTGTGTTTCTGTCTGTCTGTCCCAGGGGTGCTGTATCAAAAGTAGGAAGAGTTGATGTGCTTTAGTGCAGCTCTAGCGATCACAGAGATAATGAATGACACGCGATGCGGTACCTGGTCCTTCTTACATTTCAAAAGGCCCTGCCACTTCACTCCCTCGCCCGCCTGTCTCTCTCTTCATCATCCCCACAGGAATCAATAGGGTTTTCATGTGGCCTCCCCATCTCCCCCTCCACCACATTAGTGCTTTACGCTCTGTTCTCTCTCCCGCCATGTCGCTCGCCCGCTGCTTGATTCAATTGTATTGGTTTTAACACAGTGAGCTCAGAGACGGAGACGGAGGCCTTAATGCATCACCGCGGGCTATTTCTGTCCACAATATTATGTCCACTCCTCATCTCCATGCTCCATGAATCACAACTAATCTCCTGGGCCATGTTTACCTGCCTCCTCACACAGACCCAGGAGAGGTGTAGAGGTGTGTGTGTGTGTGTGTGTGTGTGTGTGTGTGTGTGTGTGTGTGTGTGTGTGTGTGTGTGTGTGTGTGTGTGTGTGTGTGTGTGTGTGTGTGTGTGTGTGTGTGTGTGTGTGTGTGTGTGTGTGTGTGTGTGTGTGTGTGTGTGTGTGTGTGTGTGTGTGTGTGTGTGTGTAAAGTCCTCAGCTAAAGTGATACATTAAGGATTTCTCCAGTCGTTTTTTTCCCGAGGACATCTCCCTCTCTTCCTCCCTATCCCTCACTCACTCCCTCCCTTCCTCCCTATCCCTCACTCACTCGCTCACTCCCTCCCTTCCTCCCTATCCCTCACTCACTCCCTCCCTTCCTCCCTATCCCTCACTCAATCCCTCCCTGCCTCCCGTCACAATAAAGAGGGAATCCCTGTGGAGCTCCTCAGCATGACAACATAGTGACGGGGGGGCAACAAGTGGCAAATTAAATTAGGGGGAAAGTGCCGATAATGCACAGCTTTTGACAGGCTCTTATACATTCAACATCCACCCACTCCACACTCCCCTCCTAAAATTAGCCCCAAATCCTGCTGTGGGATTTAAGTGGTGATAGCAGGGTCGGCATGAAAGGCAGAAACAGGGCTTAACTGCTACTGAGTGATTCAGCGATTATGAAGAAGCCAGAGTCAAAAACTAATTACACTAAGCTTAAAGAGAAAATGATGGGTGAGCTGGACACTGTAAATACATTGTGAATACTGGAAGGAAAGGCCTTGATGTGGGAACCCTCTGGTTCAGCCTATAGTAACACTAACACATTATGATTCAGCCTATAGTAACACAGCCATTACACATGCCGCTTTATTGTACAGTATATGCTACGCCTTCCGACAAACCATTGAACCAGCAAAGCGTCAATACAGGACTAAGATCAAATCCTACTATACTGGCTCTGACGCTCGTTGGATGTGGCAGGGCCTGCAAACTATCACATATTTCAAAGGGAAACCCAGCCGTGAGCTGCACAGTGACGCGAGCATACCAGACAAATGAAATGCCTTCTATGCTCGCTTTAAAGCAAGCAACACTGAGGCAAGCAACACGGGAAGATTTTCAGAGGGAATGTAGGGGGGTCTTGGATAGTTGATTGGCTTTACTGCAGGTCTATTATATGTTTTCAAATTCAGTCATATATTATTTTATTATAACCTTTAAACAGGTTAACATACACAAGGCCACAGGGTCAGATGGATTACCAGGATGCGTAATCAGAGAATGCGCTGACCAGCTGGCAAGTGTCTTCAATGACATTTTCAACCTCTCCCTGACCCAGTCTGGAATACCTACATGTTTTAAGCATACCACCATAGTCCCTGTGCCCAAGAACACCAAGGTAACCTCTCTAAATTACTATTGCCCCACAGCACTCACTTCTGTAGCCATGAAATGCTTTGAAAGGCTGGTCATGGCTCATATCAACGCCATCATCCCAGACACCCTGGATCCACTCCAATTTGCATACCATCCCAACAGATTCACAGATGATGCAATCTCTATTGCACTCCACACTGACCTTTTCCACTTGGACAAGAGGAACATCTATGTGAGAATGATGTTAATTGTTCAACACCATAGTGCCCTCCTCATCATTAAGCTAAGGATCCTGGGACTAAACACCTTCCTCTGCAACTGGACCCTGGACTTCCTGACGGGCCATCCCCAGGTTGTGAAGGTAGGCAACAACACAACCTCCATTTTGACCCTCAACAGGCAGGCCCCTCAGGGGTGCATGCTTAGTCTCCTACACCATCATTAAGTTTGCAGATGACACCACAGTGTTATGGCCTGATCACCAACGACGATGAGACAGCCTGGACAACCACCTCTCAGTTGCCAGGACAACCACCTCTCCCTCATCGTCAGCAAAACAAAGGAGGTGATTGTGGACTACAGGAAACAGAGGACCGAGCACGCCCCCATTAACATTGATGGGGCTGTAGCTGTAGTTCCTAGGTTCAAAGACTCCAGCCATCCAAGTCATAGACTGTTCTCTCTGCTACCGCATAGCAAGCGTTACAGTTTCTGAATAGCTTGGTCCACCTCCACCTTTTTATATTATCCAGTTGAATACGGGAATAAGAAACAGAACGAAATAGGACAATGGTCTATTTCCTGTGCCTTGTGACAGAACAGCTTCATTGACTCCCCATTTTCTCCACAGAAGGAGGTTAGGAGTTATAGCCATGGTAACAGAGCTTTAAAAATGTCACAAACAGATTGGTCTTATCTCCAACACATTCAGGTAATTCAAAAAGGAAGCACAGGCAGGCTGCGGCGTGAGCAGAGCCCCGAGTCAAATAAAAAATATAGGAATAACAACGCAGACCCACCAAGGGACGAGGAAAGGACACAATGGGGTGGGTTAATCAATTTACTGACTTTACAAAATCTTTTTTTGTTTAAAAGTTGTTTAAAAGTTCAAATAAAAATTATAAATATAGCAGGAAACTGTTTTGCCTTTGACGATGTGGTGTTTACCGTGTCAGTTATCTGATCATAATTTCGCACTTGAGTTGGATTAGGGGGAGAGTGATGTCATGTCTGGTGTCTTCACAGAGAGTCAGGGTTCGATACTGCAACCGTTTGACTTGGCAGTGTGACACAGATGTTTAATTGGTTGCACGGGTGCCATTACATGTTTTTTTACCTGGTCACGTTCGTCTTTACTTCACATTTGGCTTTTTTCTATCATCATGATTCATTCAAACGTTAATGTGCTATTGACCACAAATATACCAACTTTGTGAAGAGGCAAAGGAATCAATCCCCTTATCTGTGTGTCAGAACTTGACATACAGGAGAAGTTTTGCAAACCCTTCAAACATCCCCATCAGTGGCCCGCTTGGGCCAGTGAAAATAATATTGCATCATTAATGGTAAGCAAAAAGTTTGAAGTTTTGGTTGAATATTTACAGTGTGCAATTCAGTCCTCATTGGAAAACCCTTCTTTGAAAATCGGAGCTTTCCTCTGATCTGGAAAAGTCATTGAAGTTATGGCCGATTTAGAAGTTATACTGCTCCAATAAAACGATTGTGTGATTTAATTTCTGATCCGTTTGAGAGAGATGCAGGCCTATGCCCTTTCGCTTGTTTCCCATCGTTTCAATCCAAGGGTGTTGCACTTGTTGCAGTAAAACGATATGTGGTTCCTATAAGCAAGACAACATCGAATGTTGGCTTCAACTTGGGTTTCCATACAAAGCGTTCCAAACAAAATATTTCAGAATAATGTGGGCATTGGCTAACTAAATAGACAGCACACTCCCGACACAAACACACTAATGAAGCTAGTCAATTTGAGATGTTGAAGAGTTATTGAGGGATTCCTGTATCATTTCTTTTTAACGAGAAATTGACCAAAAACCATGTTCCCTTTGTGTCAGAGCAAGCCCCTAAAAATTGTCAAAGACTCCAGCCACCCAAGTCATAGACTGTTCTCGTCCTCTCTGCTACCGCACAGAAAGCGGTACCAGACCCCCAAACCATAAGACTGCTAGACAGTTAATCAAATGTCTACCTGGAATATTTGTATTGAACCCCTTTTTAACACTGCTGCTACTCGCTGTTTTTTTTTAAATCTATGTATAGTCACTTTACTACTTCCTACATGTATTCCTACACTTCCTACATGTATTCCTACACTTCCTACACTTCCTACACTTCCTACATGTATTCCTACACTTCCTAAATGTATTCCTACACTTCCTACATGTATTCCGACACTTCCTACATGTATTCCTACACTTCCTACATGTATTACTACACTTCCTACATGTATTCCTACACTTCCTACATGTATTCCTACACTTCCTACATGTATTACTACACTTCCTATATGTATTCCTACACTTCCTACACTTCCTACATGTATTCCTACACTTCCTACATGTATTCCTACACTTCCTACACTTCCTACATGTATTCCTACACTTCCTACATGTATTCCTACACTTCCTACATGTATTCCTACACTTCCTACATGTATTCCTACACTTCCTACATGTATTCCTACACTTCCTACATGTATTCCTACACTTCCTACATGTATTCCTACACTTCCTACACTTCCTACATGTATTCCTACACTTCCTACATGTATTCCTACACTTCCTACATGTATTCCTACACTTCCTACATGTATTCCTACACTTCCTACATGTACCTACATGTATTCCTACACTTCCTACACTCCTACATGTATTCCTACACTTCCTACATGTATTCCTACACTTCCTACACTTCCTACATGTATTCCTACACTTCCTACATGTATTCCTACACTTCCTACATGTATTCCGACACTTCCTACATGTATTCCTACACTTCCTACATGTATTACTAGACTTCCTACATGTATTCCTACACTTCCTACACTTCCTACATGTATTACTACACTTCCTACACTTCCTACATGTATCCCTACACTTTCTACACTACCTACATGTATTCCTACACTTCCTACACTTCTACATGTATTCCTACACTTCCTACATGTATTCCTACACTTCCTACATGTATTCCTACACTTCCTACACTTCCTACATGTATTCCTACACTTCCTACATGTATTCCTACACTTCCTACATGTATTCCTACACTTCCTACATGTATTCCTACACTTCCTACACTTCCAACATGTATTCCTACACTTCCTACATGTATTCCTACACTTCCTACACTTCCTACATCTATTCCTACACTTCCTACATGTATTTCTACACTTCCTACATCACTTTCTACATTTCCTACACTTCCTACATGTATTCCTACACTTCCTACATGTATTCCTACACTTCCTACACTTCCTACATGTATTCCTACACTTCCTACATGTATTCCTACACTTCCTACATGTATTCCTACACTTCCTACATGTATTCCTACACTTCCTACATGTATTCCTACACTTCCTACACTTCCTACATGTATTCCTACACTTCCTACATGTATTCCTACACTTCCTACACTTCCTACATGTATTCCTACACTTCCTACATGTATTCCTACACTTCCTACATGTATTCCTACACTTCCTACATGTATTCCTACACTTCCTACATGTATTCCTACACTTCCTACATGTATTCCTACACTTCCTACATGTATTTCTAGACTTCCTACATGTATTCCTACACTTCCTACACTTCCTACATGTATTCCTACACTTCCTACACTTCCTACATGTATTCCTACACTTCCTACATGTATTCCTACACTTCCTACATGTATTTCTAGACTTCCTACATGTATTCCTACACTTCCTACACTTCCTACATGTATTCCTACACTTCCTACATGTATTTCTACACTTCCTACACTTCCTACATGTATTCCTACACTTCCTACATGTATTCCTACACTTCCTACATGTATTCCGACACTTCCTACATGTATTCCTACACTTCCTACATGTATTACTAGACTTCCTACATGTATTCCTACACTTCCTACACTTCCTACATGTATTACTACACTTCCTACACTTCCTACATGTATCCCTACACTTTCTACACTACCTACATGTATTCCTACACTTCCTACACTATCTACATGTATTCCTACACTTCCTACATGTATTCCTACACTTCCTACATGTATTCCTACACTTCCTACACTTCCTACATGTATTCCTACACTTCCTACATGTATTCCTACACTTCCTACATGTATTCCTACACTTCCTACATGTATTCCTACACTTCCTACACTTCCAACATGTATTCCTACACTTCCTACATGTATTCCTACACTTCCTACACTTCCTACATGTATTCCTACACTTCCTACATGTATTTCTACACTTCCTACATGTATTCTGACACTTCCTACATGTATTCCTACACTTCCTACATGTATTACTACACTTCCTACATGTATTCCTACACTTCCTACACTTCCTACATGTATTCCTACACTTCCTACATGTATTCCGACACTTCCTACATGTATTCCTACACTTCCTACATGTATTCCGACACTTCCTACATGTATTCCTACACTTCCTACACTTCCTACATGTATTCCTACACTTCCTACACTTCCTACACTTCCTACATGTATTCCTACACTTCCTAAATGTATTCCTACACTTCCTACATGTATTCCGACACTTCCTACATGTATTCCTACACTTCCTACATGTATTACTACACTTCCTACATGTATTCCTACACTTCCTACACTTCCTACATGTATTACTACACTTCCTACACTTCCTACATGTATCCATACACTTCCTACACTACCTACATGTATTCCTACACTTCCTACATGTATTCCTACACTTCCTACATGTATTCCTACACTTCCTACATGTATTCCTACACTTCCTACACTTCCTACATGTATTCCTACACTTCCTACATGTATTCCTACACTTCCTACATGTATTCCTACACTTCCTACATGTATTCCTACACTTCCTACACTTCCAACATGTATTCCTACACTTCCTACATGTATTCCTACACTTCCTACATGTATTCCTACACTTCCTACATGTATTTCTACACTTCCTACATGTATTCTGACACTTTCTACATGTATTCCTACACTTCCTACATGTATTACTACACTTCCTACATGTATTCCTACACTTCCTACACTTCCTACATGTATTACTACACTTCCTACACTTCCTACAAGTATTCCTACACTTCCTACACTTCCTACATGTATCCCTACACTTCCTACAGTACCTACATGTATTCCTACACTTCCTACACTCCTACATGTATTCCTAAACTTCCTACATGTATTCCTACATGTATTCCTACACTTCCTACATGTATTCCTACACTTCCTACACTTCCTACATGTATTCCTACACTTCCTACATGTATTCCTACACTTCCTACACTCCCTACATGTATTCCTACACTTCCTACATGTATTCCTAGACTTCCTACATGTATTCCTACACTTCCTACACTTCCTACATGTATTCCTACACTTCCTACATGTATTCCTACACTTCCTACATGTATTCCTACACTTCCTACACTTCCTACATGTATTACTACACTTCCTACATGTATTCCTACACTTACTACACTCCCTACATGTTTTACTACACTTCCTACACTTCCTACATGTATTCCTACACTTCCTACATGTATCCCTACACTTCCTACACTACCTACATTTATTCCTACACTTCCTACATGTATTCCTACACTTCCTACACTTCCTACATGTATTCCTACACTTCCTACATGTCTTCCTACACTTCCTACATGTATTCCTACACTTCCTACATGTATTCCTAGACTCCCTACATGTATTCCTACACTTCCTACACTTCCTACATGTATTCTTACACTTCCTACATGTATTCCTACACTTCCTACATGTATTCCTACACTTCCTACATGTATTCCTACACTTCCTACATGTATTACTACACTTCCTACATGTATACCTACACTTCCTACACTTCCTACATGTATTACTACACATCCTACACTTCCTACATGTATTCCTACACTTCCTACACTTCCTACATGTATCCCTACACTTCCTACACTACCTACATGTATTCCTACACTTCCTACATGTATTACTACACTTCCTACATGTATTCCTACACTTCCGACATGTATTCCTACACTTCCTACATGTATTCCTACACTTCCTACACTTCCTACATGTATTCCTACACTTCCTACATGTAGTATTCCTACACTTCCTACATGTATTCCTACACTTCCTACATGTATTCCTACACTTCCTACATGTATTCCTACACTTCCTACACTTCCTACATGTATTCCTACACTTCCTACATGTATTCCTACACTTCCTACACTTCCTACATGTATTCCTACACTTCCTACATGTATTCCTACACTTCCTACATGTATTCCTACACTTCCTACATGTATTCCTACACTTCCTACACGTATTCCTACACTTCCTACATGTATTCCTACACTTCCTACATGTATTTCTAGACTTCCTACATGTATTCCTACACTTCCTACACTTCCTACATGTATTCCTACACTTCCTACATGTATTTCTACACTTCCTACACTTCCTACATGTATTACTACACTTCCTACATGTATTCCTACACTTCCTACACTTCCTACATGTATTACTACACTTCCTACACTTCCTACATGTATTCCTACACTTCCTACACTTCCTACATGTATCCCTACACTTCCTACACTACCTACATGTATTCCTACACTTCCTACATGTATTACTACACTTCCTACATGTATTCCTACACTTCCGACATGTATTACTACACTTCCTACATGTATTCCTACACTTCCTACATGTATTCCTACACTTCCTACACTTCCTACATGTATTCCTACACTTCCTACATGTATTCCTACACTTCCTACACTTCCTACATGTATTCCTACACTTCCTACATGTATTCCTACACTTCCTACACTTCCTACATGTATTCCTACACTTCCTACATGTATTCCTACACTTCCTACATGTATTCCTACACTTCCTACATGTATTCCTACACTTCCTACATGTATTCCTACACTTCCTACATGTATTCCTACACTTCCTACACTTCCTACATGTATTCCTACACTTCCTACATGTATTCCTACACTTCCTACATGTATTCCTACACTTCCTACATGTATTCCTACACTTCCTACATGTATTCCTACACTTCCTACATGTATTCCTACACTTCCTACATGTATTCCTACACTTCCTACATGTATTCCTACATTTCCTACACTTCCTACATGTATTCCTACACTTCCTACATGTATTCATAGACTTACTACATGTATTCCTACACTTCCTACACTTACTACATGTATTCCTACACTTCCTACATGTATTCCTACACTTCCTACATGTATTCCTACACTTCCTACATGTATTCCTACACTTCCTACATGTATTCCTACACTTCCTACATGTATTCCTACACTTCCTACACTTCCTACATGTATTCCTACACTTCCTACATGTATTCCTACACTTCCTACATGTATTCCTACACTTCCTACATGTATTCCTACACTTCCTACATGTATTCCTACACTTCCTACACTTCCTACATGTATTCCTACACTTCCTACATATATTCCTACACAAGAATCAAAATGTCCCAAGGGAAGTAATTTACAATACGGGTGGTTTAGTTAGCTAGACGCAGACGGTATGGCAACACCAAATATTTGGCCAATTATGTGTGTTGGTGGGCTTTAGCCTTGATGCAGTGTGCTAGGGGTGGGCACTCTTAGTGTCTGTGAATCTGCTGTCCCTTGCAAACTCCTGGGCTAATGAGCCACCAATTAAAACCGAAACAATTACACTACACTTCCTACATGTATTCCTACACTTCCTACACTTCCTACATGTATTCCTACACTTCCTACATGTATTCCTACACTTCCTACATGTATTCCTAGACTTCCTACATGTATTCCTGCACTTCCTACACTTCCTACATGTATTCCTACACTTCCTACATGTATTCCTACACTTCCTACATGTATTCCTACACTTCCTACATGTATTACTCCACTTCCTACATGTATTCCTACACTTCCTACATGTATTCCTACACTTCCTACATGTATCCCTACACTTCCTACACTACCTACATGTATTCCTACACTTCCTACACTTCCTACATGTATTCCTACACTTCCTACACTTCCTACATGTATTCCTACACTTCCTACACTTCCTACATGTATTCCTACACTTCCTACACTGTATTACCCCAGTTACCTCCACTAACCTGTACTCTGCATATTGACTCGATACCAGTACCCCCGTATATAGCCTCGTTATTGTTATTTTATTGTGTTACCTTTTTTACTTTAGTTTATTATTATGAATATAAAAACGTTTTTAGCAAATAGTAAATCGATCCAAATCAATGTAAGAACACAAAGGCATGCTAATTTAAAAGATGTCATTATTAGCCTCGTTCTGTATGGAATACAGGTACATTTTGGTAGACCAAATCATGTGCTGGTGCCACCAACTGACAAAGTTGGTAGCACCAGTGCCACCAGTGGAAAAGTTTGTGTAGAATCCTGGAGAGACCTGTTTGTTTTGTCATCTCCACATCTGGCCCTGCAATCTGGTGATAACAGCTGCTGTATTGCTATCTGACTGCTACGCAACACACACACACTGTCTCCAACCCAGTCGCCCTCTGCTCAACTATCTTCTCCTTAACACACACTAGCACACATACAGAGATCTAAAGTCAACAACACCCACTCTCTCTCGAGTATTCAAACCTCCTTTGTGTTGGTAGAATACCAAACGGACATTGGATTCTTCTCACCTTGGTAGAAATTGACAAGCACCTTCGTGACTTAACTTTTTTTTTTTTTAACAGACAAAGCCCACATCATTGAGTCTGGACAACATAACTCTGCCTTGTGTTGGTAGAATATCGAATTAACATTGGAATCGTCTTACCTAAGTGATTTAAATTCAACAAAATTGACAAAGACAAAGCCTGAGCAACTCGTCTCGACCAATGATTTATAATACACTAGATGACTTTCGGGGGTGTTGTTTTGAAGTCACTGCGCCTCCATCTTGGTACTCCCTCACATTGTAAAAAAGTATTTGGAAGCTATAGGAATGCATTTACTAATGTCTACATTTGTTTTTGCCGTATATTTATTCTATTACAGACACCTTAATACATACCTTGAAATTATATTATGTCAGCTAAACATCCAAATATTATTTTTCTCTTAAAGTATATATTTTTCCAAGTTCTAATGCTACTGTCCCCACTACGACAATGTTCTTTTATTAAATACAAGTAATTTTGTCCTTGAAAAATGAAATTGAAATACTGTAGAATTCCATTAATTCCTATGGAAGACTGCTTCTTCCGAGGCCAAAACATAACATCAGCAGTACAGGATTTATATACATCATTGGTCTAGACTCTAGACCCTCAAGGTCATGTGATATGGGACACACTGCACACGATGTGGTGTGTTGTGGTGTAGCTGTGTCCATCCTCATGCAGTGCTCCCTGCATCCACCCCAGCCCAGCGTCCACTCTATTACAGCATTAGCAGCTAACGTTTTGATATTTGTCTTCATTATTATCAATGACCAGAGGCGATTGAGCCACCAGCATGCTCCATTAGCTTCCTTCATTGCACAGTTGCACGGCTGAAATCACGCATTAAGACAGATTCAACATGGACTGACATGTTAAGAGGAGCGAGGAGCAGGCCACTTTGATTATTTAGGGCATGGGAGGGGAGAGAAGCGGTTGAGGGGGGAATGGAACGGTATTGGCATTAAGTTACAAGAATATGGAGGCGCTTGCCTTCCATTCACCTAAGCAGGAGAGGTTATTCCAATCAGTATAATTAGCCTGTGGTAATGAAATTAGTCAAAGGCACTGCCACCTTCACTTAAGAGAAATCGATCTGTGTTTGGGGGAGTATATTAAGGTTCCCTAGTTTGGTTTGCTGGAGTGTTTTTGAGAATTGGGGCGGCAGGTAGCCTAATGGTTAGAGTCTAGGGGTTAGAGCGTTGGACTAGTAACTGGAATGTTGCAAGATCGAATCCCTGAGCTGACAAGGTAAAAATCTGTCGTTCTGCCCCTGAACAAGGCAGTTAACCCATTGTTCCTAGGCTTCATTGAAAATAAGAATTTGTTCTTAACTGACTTGCCTAGTTAAATGAAGGTAAAAAAAGGAATAATATTTTCAGGGTGTGATTTGCGAGACGCACATTCTACATTACGTTACTGAGCTAGCTAGCTTGTTAACAACGGCCAAAAAGTTCCATGGTGCTCACACAGCTGCATCCCAATTGCTGGTACTCTGGTCCTGGAGCCGCTACTCACGCAGGTCCAGGATTCGTTTCAGCTAGGGTTTGTTTGTGATTCACACATGCTTTATAGCTCGCATCAGGGTACCAAACGCTCTAGGATCCCAATCATACAGATATATATTAAACACCCTAAAACTCTGGAATAATAAGGAGATGGGAGGTGATGGTGGGGGCAGTTAAAGAGTCCAGAAGCCAACAGGTTCTGTGGGTGATGGCTTTAGTCTCACCAGACAAGACCGAATCTAGGATCAGTTGGACCGTGTTAATGTTAATCTGTGCCTCTTGGCTGAACCAGACCAGAGCGTGTCTGCTATTACACAGGGAGAAGCCAGGAGATGCTATTGCTATGCTCAACCTGTGTTTAAAACGCTCAATGACATCATACTTTAAAGGCCCAGTGCAGTCAAAAACGTGACAAACAAAATGCAAACATTTGGTCACAGCTGAAACAAATTATTCCAATGAATTTGAACCTCTTCTGCACCTGTGCAAAACATATTTGCACAAGTGTTCAATCAGTCCTTATTCGTGCATAAAAGAGGTCACCTCTTGAGTTTCTGTTTGCAAGAATGGATGAAGTAAGAGGACGAGGGCAAGGACAAAGGAGAGGTAGAGGGACCCATAGAGGAAGATAGGTCAGCTCTCGGTTAAAATAGAAAAACGTCAAAGAAAGCCTTGAGTGACATTCTTTCTGTATTGGTCATCTTTGGTAAAATCATTTTAGGAAAAAAGAAAACAGCCCATGCTGTGATAATATGTTTACTTGCCTTTTATGGTGCGTACTATAATTATAGTATCAACAAACAACACAGACATATACAAGAGGTTTAACCATATTAGGTTATATTGATAGTTAGTATTTATTGGGCCATTGTGTAACGATTGATTGAAATCACTTTTCATTAGATAACAAGTTATATGTTTTGATGGAGGTAGTTGATTTTTGTCATGTAATTAATGTTTTAAGAGTCTTAAATGTGTCCTTGTGACCAACATGTTTCAGTTTCGGTCTGCGTGTTAATTGTTTTGAAAACGTGAACTCTGTTTGGAAAAATATGCTCAAGCAATCGAGAAAAACTGTACTAGACCAATAAGAAACAGATTTCCAAACCTATGAACTAGTTTTCAGCTTTCCCTTCCCCAGTCAGACCACTCCCAGAAAGTCTTGCTTCAAATCAAAATGTATGTCACATGCGCCAGATACAGACGGTATTGACCTTAGAGTGAAATGTTTACTTACAAGCCCTTAACCAACAATGCTTTAACAAGTTTTACGAAAAAATAAGTGTTAAGTAAAAAATAGAGAAGAAAAAAATAAAAGTCATTGCTTGAGAAATTGCTCTTGCTAAGAAGCTATTTTTGTAAAAAAAAATACAATTTTGATTGGAAACAATCACAGTAAGGTACTTAATTATTACACGGAAATGATTTGATACTGAGATAAAAACTCCTCTATTGGACCTACTCCTCAGGTGCATGTCTGGCCAACAGTAATGGGAAGTGACACGTTTATATTTCCACCTCCGATGTCCAGAACAGTATTGGGACACACAAAGAGGGGGGGGTCATAGAGGAGTTGAGCTGAGCAGCAGGAAAAGTAGAACTCAACAGAGATGAAGTAAGAGGAGTGGTAATCACAGACTGACATCTCTCCTCAGGTGCTGCCCAAGCCAGATGCATTCTGGGTAAATGAGTGTGGGGGGTCGCTCATTTATCCCGCCGTCTGGCCAACTCACCTGGAGTGATGGGGGTGGTGTCAGAGAGGCAGGCTGCTATTTCACAGCCTGTTAAGAGCTAATGCTGCAACATGCCCCGTGCTCCAATTCTAGGGAACAGGGAGCATTACTGTCCAGTTCTCAAGGTTCTGTCTGTCTGGACTGTGGCTGAGAGGTTGGAGGGGAGGAGGGGGGGAGGGGAAGAGGGGAGGAGAGTAGGAGGAAATAAGTATGGCGGGACCAAGAGCTAGAGATTGAGGGATTGAGGGGGGAGAGAGGTCGTGAGACTGGGAGGGACAAGAGAGAGAAAGGGAGGGATTGAGAGAGAGAGAGTGAGAGAGGGAGAGAAAAAGGGGGAAAGAGAGAGAGGAAGAGAGAGAGAAGAGGAAGAGTGTGAGAGAGAGAGAGAGAGAGAGAGAGAGAGAGAGAGAGAGAGAGAGAAAGGGGAAGAGAGAGAGAGGAAGAGAGAGAAAGAAGAGGAAGAGTGAGAGAGAGATAGGTGGAAAGAGAGAGAGAGAAAGGGAGGGCTTGAGAGAGAGAGAGTGAGAGAGGGAGAGAAAAAGGGGGAAAGAGAGAGAGGAAGAGAGAGAGAAGAGGAAGAGTGAGAGAGAGAGAGAGAGAGAGAGAGAGAGAGAGAGAGAGAGAGAGAGAGAGAGAGAGAGAGAGAGAGAGGGAGGGAGGGAGGGAGGGAGAGAGAGAGAGAGAGAGAGAGAGAGAGAGAGAGAGAGAGAGAGAGAGAGAGAGAGAGAGAGAGAGAGAGAGAGAGAGAGAGAGAGAGAGAGAGAGAGAGAGAGAGAGAGAGAGAGAGAGAGAGAGAGAGAGAGAGAGAGAGAGAAAAGGGGAAGAGAGAGAGAGAGAGAGAGAGGGAGAGAGAGAGAGAGAGAGGGAGAGAGAGAGAGAGAGAGAGGAAGAGTGTGAGAGAGAGAGAGAGAGAGAGAGAGAGAGAGAGAGAGAGAGAGAGAGAGAGAAAAAGGGGAAGAGAGAGAGAGGAAGAGAGAGAAAGAAGAGGAAAAGTGAGAGAGAGATAGGTGGAAAGAGAGAGAGAAGGGAGCCATAGTTTACCTGGCCTGCTGAGCCAGCGCTCTGAAGCAGACAGAACAGCAGCACGCTCACACGCTGACATCCACTCCCGCTGCGCGCCGCTGCCTCTCACATGCCCCTGAAGGCCCCTCACTGCTGGGCCCATGCCTCCCCTCTCTTCTCCCCTCTCCTCTCCCCTCTCCTCTCCCCTCTCCTCACTGGAGCTACTGAGTACAACTAGCCTGAACCACACACAACACTTGTCTTCTCTGTTCGCTAACTCAAGCCTGTGTAACAACCCCAGCTTCTAACAGGCCCTGTCTGGCTGGAGAGAGGAGAATGTTTAGAGCGAACAGAGGCTACCGCTGTACAGTAGAGTCCTAAACTCTCTGGAGTACTCTGTCTGTCTGTCTGTCTGTCTGTCTGTCTGTCCGTCCGTCCGTCCGTCCGTCCGTCCGTCCGTCCGTCCGTCCGTCCGTCCGTCTGTGAGTACAATGTGTGTACTGTGTGTACAATGTGTATGTGTGTGTGTGTACAGTGTGTACAGTGTGTACAGTGTGTACTAAGTGTGTACTAAGTGTGTGTACAACGTTACAGTAGTCTAGTTTTCCCCCGTCTTTCCGCTCTGCCACTCTGAGCACTACTGTCATCCCAATAAGGTTCAATGGTCTGAAATAATGTAGCAGTCAACTTTTACAGCTAGCTGTTATTTGTGACTTACTAGGATTCATTTTACAGGAGTTAATCTTTGGGGACCTATAAGAAAAATACATTCAGTGTGAGTGGTGTATAAATAACTAATCTAACCAGAACCAGCTGAGTTTGAGCTATTCCCTGCTGCACATTCTCCCCTGGATTCCTCCTGCCCTGTCTGTACCACACACTCAGAAAAAAGGTGCTATATAGAACCTAAAAGGGTTCTTTGGCTGTCCCCATAGGAGAACCCTTTTAAAAAAACATTTTTAGTTCCTTAGGAAACCCTGGTCACTCTTAGAAAAAAGGGTTCCAAAAGGGTTCTTCGGCTGTCCCAATAGGATAACCATTTTTGGTTCCAGGTAGAAGAACCCTTTGAGTTCCATGTAGAACCCGTTCTACACAGCTGATTCCAATAATCAAAGCTTGATGATGAGTTGGTTATTTGAATCAGTTGTGTAGTGCTGGGTCAAAAAACTTAATGTGCACCCGGGGTACCAGGACCGACTTTGGGAATCCCTGTACTTTACTGTACTTGTACTGTCCTGTCCCAGTGCTGAAGGCTAAGGTCAGGCCATTTATTTGTGTTTACAGTGAACAGGGCTGTAGAGGACTGATGGATCACAGATCCTGTCCTGTTCTGTCCAGGGCTGTAGAGCATTTGATGGATCACCCTCCCTCTCTGTCTGTCAGGGGACTGCACGGGGTCACACACGTGTACACGGATGCACTCGCTCACGCACACACATACGCTCGCACAAATGCAAACACACGCGCACACGCACACACACACACACACACACACACACACACACACACACACACACACACACACACACACACACACACACACACACACACACACACACACACACACACACACACACACACACACACAGTGACACCATGACTCAGATCAAACATGCCTGGGAGGTATCACACGTACATAGTGTCCTCTGTACATGTTGACATGTTGTTGAAGCTATGTTCCCTGTGGTTCTACAGCCTGAATACGTCTCTAGCTGATCTTCACTCCTGGAGATGCCTCCTCTGCCCACAGCAATTAGCCTGAAGCAGTTTTCCATAGGAAATCCCAGGGAGAGCTGTCAGAGGAGAAGTGTCCTCAACCATCTCTACCATCTCTCTCACATACAGGAAGCATTATGTATAGAAAGAGGTGTGTTTTTGAGTCACATGCTTTATCTGCATAATGTGACCTCCATCTAAAGTGTAACCTCACTAATGATGTGTTCTCCAGCCCAGGCATATGGAAGGGGTTCAAATGAGTCTGAATCCACAGCGAGATTATTGCATATGTACCAAAACAGCAAATCAGACTAGATGTGTTTGACATGGAAGTATTTGACTTTCAGATCACAAAGAACTAATTCCTGAACTGAGCGCCGCAGGCAGAATTCTATCTTACATGTAGGATTAGCATTCTCACAAGGAGTGACATTAATACTTCTTTAAACAACTGTCAGACAATATTTTAAAAAACTAATGTCCAGACCAAGTTATCAGAGAGTTGCACGCGCAGACAGACAACATTGAGCTATTTCCCCTGAGTGACAGTCCTGTAGAGCAGAACAAACACAGAGCAGAGCCCTATGTGGACAGCTTCTACCCATCCACACTCCTGTGTCCCTGGCACCAATGCCTAAGTCTAAGCAGGCGAGAGAAACAGAACCACAAAACCACATTTCAGCAGTATACAAACAAAGTGAGTGGAGTCTGGCCCTAGGTCCGTTGGAGCTGCTCCTTTTCATGTGTGTGACTGCTGATAAATCAACCAGCGTGCCAGCTCTGCACCACTAACCCAGGCTGGGCCAGGGTGAACCCGGTTGGGACTAGGCCTGCGTCGTGCCTGCTGGTTAGGGGGCGAGGTGGCATGGAGGGGAGTGAGGAGGGGGGCATGATGCAGGGTCGGGCTCAGCATGGTGTTTACTAGCTAGTGAGGGAGGAGAGAAGATTAATGTAGTCTCTGTGGAGCAAAGGCAAC